>NW_010238827.1:0-4835 GCF_000690775.1 Eurypyga helias | reverse complement strand
GGGAAGGGGAGAGGAAGCGGCCTGGGACAGGGGCTCGAGTGATGGGAACGGGAGCTGCCCAGGGGGGGGTTCGGGAGGGCCAGGGGCGGGCCAGGATGGGTTTCGGGGCTTGGGGAAGAGGAGCAGGAGTGGCCTAGCGTGGGATCAGGGAAGGAGTCGGGAGGAGTTTGGGGTTGGGGGCACCGGAGAACTGGGGGTGCAGAAGCAGCCTGGCTTCAGTGCCTTTGCCTGTTGGAGTTGGCTTAGTAATATCAGGCACTGAGAAATGAGAAAAACTTGTGTCACCTTTGGTGAACGATGTGTGGATCCCTTTGCTCACCGTGCTGCATTCTGTTCGTTAGTAGGGTCACAACGGCGTGTGTGTGTGCTGAGTGTGTTAGCTTAAAAACACCCACAGTAACGTAGCGTGCTTTCATGGACGGCTGAGTTTTCGTTTTGCCATTAGTGGTGGAAGTAGGGAGCTGTGATCAGGGGCTGTTGTAGGTCAGACAGGCATAGAATTATAGAATGGTTTGGGTTGGAAGGGACCTTAAAAATCACCTAGTTCCAACCCCCCTGCCATGGGCAGGGACAATTTCCACTAGACCAGGTTGCTCAAAGCCTCATCCAGCCTGGCCTTGAACACATCCAAGGATGGGGTATCCACAGCTTCTCTGGGCAACCTGTTCCAGTGCCTCACCACCCTCTCAGTGAAGAACTTCTTCCTGATAGCTAATCTAAACCTCCCCGCTTTCAATTTAAACCCGTTACCCCTTGTCCTGTCACTACAGGCCCTTGTAAAAAGTGCCCCCCAGCTTCCTTGTAGCCCCTTCAGGTACTGGAAGGGGCTATAAGGTCTCCCCGGAGCCTTCTCTTCTCCAGGCTGAACCAGCCCAACTCTCTCAGCCTGTCCCCATAGCAGAGGGGCTCCAGCCCTCAGAGCATCTTCGTGGCTTCCTCTGGACTATATCCTTCCGATGTTGTGGGTTCATGGTGTGAACCCACATGGTGTGAAGAAAGAAGTAACAGTTTGTATGAATTCAGGGTGGCCACAGTTGCTAGTGGTTGTGTGTCTGGAAGGTCTCATCAAACACATTTCTGCATAGGTGCAGCAAGCAAGCTTACAAAATACTCTGTACAAAGGTGACTTCTGCCACCTCCTTGATTTAGTGTAAAATGACGTGGTTTAAACGCTTTATTTCAATGACTTTCCTGTACTCCAGCCTGAACCTTGTGCACGGCTGAAGTGAAGGTTTATGCTGACAAGTACCATGGCCTGATGTGGCAAAGAACATGTTTGTGTTTTTTTTTTTTTAAAGTGCTGGTGAACACATTGTACTTACAAGACTGCTTATACATATGTGCTGAAAAGCCACTGTATTGCTGATTTTCAGAGGTGTTTTCAACTAGTTCACTTATATGACAATGTAGCAATCTCTATGAAAAGATGTAGCTGAATTCACCTTATCAAGTGAGGAGTTTTAAGCCATTTTTGCCCAAGTACGTGAAACTGTAAACTGTCTTAACAGTTTTCCTCTCTTGTAGGCAAATAAGAAATATTTCAAACGCAGTGAGTTAGCTAAAAAGGAAGAGGAGGCCTACTTTCAGAGATGTGGCTACAAGGTATGGTAATTGTTCTTCCAGGAATTTATGTGTTTACTTTGAAGTCTACATTTTATTATCAAAAATATAAATGTTGTTAATGATAATCGTTGTTCTTTGTTCAATCTGTTGATGTTATACATTAGCCTGTAAATGAGAAGCCACCTGGAGAGGTATGAGTTTCCAAAACCCTTTTCAATGCAGGAAAAGATATGCATGATACACAGCTACTGAAGTTTGTGTTATGGTTTGGCTTTTATTTATTTTGTTTGGTTGTTTTTTGTTTTTTTTTTTGTGGAAAGCATGAAGTGGCTTGGGATCAAAGCTTGTCTTCCTTTCTTTTTAAATTGTGCTGTTAGGCATGAACACTGGATTTAATACAGCCACCCTCCCCTCTCCCCCTTATGGGAAAAAAATGGATACGTTTGGAGAGTTTTCTACATTCGGATAACTTTCATGGTTTTGTCAAAAACGTCCAAAAGAAATCTGTATAGTGTGGGGGCACATTAAAAAGCTCTGCCAGCTTCCGGACTGTGTATGTTTGTGTTTGGGTTTTGGCCCTCAGCACTGAAAGAGTGCAACAACAGCATTTGTTTTCTTGCTCGCAAAATACTGGAAAACCATTGGTAACCCAGGGCATGCTTTGAAACAACTGAGTGGTCTGGAAGGTTTTGTCTGCCTTGTCGTGGGGTCGGGGCAATAGTTTGCCGAAACAGAAAACAACATTCTTTCCTTTACAAGTGTGTGTGTCTGCCTGCCTGCCTGATTTCACGTGTGTGTGAGGGGGTGTGCGTTCCCTTCTGGAAGATAGAGGCTCGTAATCTTGTTTGCTGTTCCTGCTCACAAACAGGAGCTTTGTTTTCAGTTGAACTTCATCCAGCTAGTGACTTATTCTGAAACCTTGAGCTGTTTGTGGAATATTTGAACAGCAGTGCCAAAATGATTCTCAGAATGTGCAGAGTCTAATCATGAGAAAGTGTTCTCTGAACCCGGTCGCTCTTCCAAGTGGAAACGGCTACGTGATGCTCTTTGAGCCTTAGCTTGAATTCTTGAGAACCTTACCTGGCAGCTAAAATGACACTATTGGTGCTGCTATGGCACCGGTTTTGATTTGAAATGTCACTCTGAAAATGGTTTTAAAATAAGTTGCTTTGTTAAATTTGGCACCTTTTTAGAGCTTCCCAAATTTCTGCATTTGATCTTCACTACATTAATAAGGTGTACAATATAGACTGATTTCTTTTCAAATTCTTTGAATCTAAACACAGCTTAGAATTTAAAATAAGTTGTAATAATTTGACTTGCTTGAAAAAAAAAAAAAGGTGCTGAAACCAAAATAACTATGGTAAAGATAATTGCTTGTATCCTGGAGTCCAGCTGACAGAACGGATCAAATCTCTTCCCCCACTGCTGCTGTCCCTTTATGATTTCAAGAATGTCTGTAAGTTCAAATTTGTACGTATCCTACTGCCATGGGAGTTTCTTCTTAAATATGTATTTACTCAGTTCTTCCATATTTTTTGTCCCCTGTCGATTCCCCCTTTCCTGCATCAATGGAAGTTTTATTTTTCCCCTCCCTTTATGTATGAAGCATCGATTTGATTGTCCTTCCCTTGCTCGTTCCAAACACTTGTGGTGGTAGGATTGATTTCTGTGTTTGCTAGTATAGCACTGAGCATAGATTTGGGGATGAATCCACGGGGGTGGATCCTCAATCCACCTGGAGTCATACTGACACCCGAGTGCAAGACTGGCGCATTGGCCTGAAAGAATAGAAAAGCTTCTTTAAAAATATATGTCTGGTACATTCATGGAACTGATCAACCCAATCACAGGCTGGAAATGACAGTGTACTGCCCACGGAGAATCCTACAAGGTGCTGTAGGATTAAGTGGAGCATTTCCCTTTTAGCCAGCATGGAAGAGATAAATTCTAATAAGGAATCTAGGAAAAAAACAAGATGTGAGTAAGTACTGGAACTGTTTTGCAGGAATCTGCTCATGCTGTCAGAAGTGTCAAGTTTGAGCTTATGAAGGGAACTGCAGTTACGTGACTGCTGTCTCAAAGTTACTTTGATCAAAGAGGTGTTCTGCATTATTAAGATACTGAGTAATGAAGAAAGCAGGCTCTGTTTCATTCAGGGACCTTTTAAATTAAGAGGAGTTGTAAATGAGATCCTATCCCTATGAGGAGTTGTAGGATTTTTCAACCTGCAAGAAACTATGGTAAGCATAAGAAAGATGTGTTACCTTAAACAAGCACCTCTCAAAACTCAGCAGAAACCATGGATTGCTGCTAATTGTAGTCAGCTCACTGAAGCTGTAGGTAATAAACATTTTAAGGTGACACTGACAGTGGCAGCCCCACTCTCTCCCTGCCTTTGGGTTTTCATGTCTGCCCTTGTGTCCACGCATGTGCCACTGCCTGGAGAGCTGGATGAGGAGGTTAAGTGGGCTGGGAAGAGTAACTTTCTTTGTGTTTGCCAGATTATTTTTCTGTGTGAATCATTTGCCCAGTCTGGTTCATCACACAGTGGTGCAAGTGCTTTTGCATGGGTAAAGATAGAGCCGGGGCAGGATTCAACAGGCAGAGGGTGGATTTGCTATTTTTGGCACCAGTGCTGACAGCTCCCTGCAGAAGCGATTGCCAAACTTCACCATTTGCTACAGAGACCGCTTCCTGCAACCTGTGGAAGTGTCAGTTAAACACCGAAACCTTAAAAGCTTTTATTGTTCTGCAAAATTCAATTATGTACAATAAAAGCTATGAGACTAAAAGTTTATGTTGTCATATTAGAATCTGCGTTCCAGAATTCTGTATCTTCACATTGTTACCAATATATGGGTTTGTTTCCATCGGCACGTTAGTGACTATGTCTGTTGAATGTAGGTACAGCAGCAAGAAGAGGAGGAGAAACCAGTGACGTCATCAAATCCGGTGCTGGAACTCGAACTGGCAGAAGAAAAGTTACCAATGACCCTTTCCAGACAGGAGGTAAAATCAGTTACAGACAGACTGACTGCTTGAGTTTACAGTAAACGCACCCGATCGATCCCATTAGGGCTGCTTTTTCTAGTGAACTGCACTTCCTGTGGCAGTTTGCATTAAATAATAAACCGCCCTTTTCACGGTCAACAATTAATGGTCAACTTCATGTCTCAAGGATCCGCTGTCCCATCGAGTGCACGGGGAGGTGCAGGTGGTGTCGTCGTTTAACTCAGCTAGCAGCATACCACAAAGCCACTCTCACAAAT
>NW_010238826.1:3838-28306 GCF_000690775.1 Eurypyga helias | reverse complement strand
CCACAACTCTCTGAGCACTTTCCTCTAGCCAGTTCCTAATTCACCTCACCGTCCAATGGTCCAGTCCATACTTCCTATGCTTGTCTATGAGGATGCCACAGGAGACCGTGCCAAAAGCTCTGCTGAAGTCAAGGTAGACCATATCCACTACTTAAGGTACAATAAGCTACCACGTAACACTGTATTTGCTTCTTTGACAGAGTGCCTTTTTTTTTAAGCTCAGCGATACCATTTTCAATGGCCGATTCAGTCAGTTATATGTAGGAGAGATTTGGTTTTCTGTATCTTACGTATGGCTCATTAATTGCTCATTTCTTAAAAGTGTTTGCCACTTTTAATTCAGCCACTATCCCTAGTACATCCAAATAGTTGTCAGATACAATACATTCTTCTCAACAGGCTTTCTAATCATTGCTCAGCTTATGTCAGGAGCAAAGGATATGAAAGATATAGGCTCCAGCTGTATACTGTTTAGTATTAGCTATAATTTGCTAAATCAGCTTGGAGTAAACACTCTAATATCCAGTAAATTTTGTTTAACATATAGGAGACCAAACTTAGCACGATACATGTGCATGCAGCTGATGTAGATCAGCTTTCCTGCTGCTGCAACTCTTCTGCAAAGTATGTTGAATAAATATTCCTTCTTTATAATTCTTTTTTGTTTCTTGGATTTTTTAGATGTAGAATATTCAAAAAAACCCTTTTCTCATGCATATCAGATTGCTTTCTAGATTCAGTTTTTGATTTTCTTTTTTTTTCCTGGACTGATTATTTTTTAGGAATGCTTTTTTGAACCCTATTGTTCCCTAGTAACTGATTAATTGCTGTTGCTATATTTTGTCAAATCAAAAAAACCAAAATTTTCACTCAGTGTATACCTAGTCTAGATTTTATGATTCCTGATGCTCAGAAGGAAGCCAATATACTTTGTAAAAGAGTTTAGGTGATGAGTGGCATACTTTATTTTATTCTTTCTAACAATAAGGGCCTGAAAAGCAGTGTGGTGAGACTTCACAAGAAAAAGAAATCATAACAGAAACTGCATAGAAGAAATTACATGGAACAGATCTCCACAAAAAATTGGTAATTGTTTAGGTTGCTGTCAACTCTCAGACTGCTATTAAATGTTTAGGTGTTCTATTTTGATATTATTCTGGAAGTAAGAATTTGAAACTGAGCTTTTCCCCTGGGTAACTGGTCTAAGAGTCAAGTTAATGAATAATTCATGCATATTCTTTTCTTCTCTCTAGACTACATACTTGGTCATTTCATGAAAACAGAATTAAATACGTCAGGGAAAATGAAAATTACATATTCTATTAAATTATATCACATTTATATTTTCCTATGGAAGTGAAGTCAAATCCTCTCAGACAGAATAAATTTTCACTCACTGGGACAAGAAATCAATGGAACAATGAATAGTGGATACCACATTTCCATTGCCTTTGGTACTTAACCTGTGAAAAGGTATCCCATTTAGGGGATAAGAAACTTCTTATACCAACGAATAAGTTACCATAGTCTTCAAAGCAGTTGAGCTTACTGCATCTTCTTCTGACATTATCCTTTTGACTTTCTTTGGCATCCCACTCAATTAGTAGACTAGCTTTCCTGTCTCCAGCTCCCAAATGCATAATTCCTTCTAGGCATGAAACTAAGAAGTAAACACCTTACTCAAGTACACAGATGCTAGGAATTAAAGAGACCAGAGACCGGGTGCTGCAATAGTCAGTCTTGCAATACTTTGTTCTTTTCTGAATCTAGATGTTAGATTCTCTGTGTCTTCATTCAGAGAAAATAGTTCTTTATTTTTTCAGCAATAAACTTCTGCAAGGTGTCCTGATGCACCATCTTAGGGTGTATATAAGCATCTTACTCCAACATGTACCAGATCTATTCAGAAGGACAAGATAGGAAAGAATCTTATCACCTTCCATAGGGAACTTACTTGCTTATATATCCAAAAGGCATCTAGCACATATTCAGTTTATTGATTTCTAGAAAACTAACAAGGAACACAAAATAGAGAGCTGGATTCCCCTCAGTAGGACATTAGGCATCAAGAATTCTTCAAATAAGGAGATAAATAATCCATCTACTATGCACTTTTAAAAAAGACATTTATTTGTTTATTAATTTAGTTCGTTAATTCATTACAGTCCATTAGGAAAACTTTTCATGGTTTATGTACTGTTACTCTTATTGCTGTTGCTATTACTATTACTATTATTAGAGTTATTATTATCTCATCTTCCAGTCATGAATCAGGATCCTATTGTCCTATTTTCATATTCTGGTTTAAGTCTGAGACTTTTTTGTTCTATTTAATAACTTGCATACAGTGTCAGAAATTCACTTGTTCCCAGCCTTTGAAGCAAAGAGGATTGCCAAATTTGGCACAGAATCTTTCCATCTCTGAGAATAGTGATATCTGCTAAGAGGAAACTGTCTTTCCTTCTCTTTCTCATACACATGTTCATTCACACACACATATGTAACTGGAAACAAAAATGACATTCAAAGAATGTTTAAGGTGGCAACAGAAAACAGTGAATGAAAGGAAATGTTAGTCAAGGGTGAAAGGTACCATATGTCCTCAAAAGCCTTGGCACAATGGGGAACCACCTGAATAGCTTTTTTAATGCACCCTGTTGTGCCTAGGTATTGATGGACATATGGTACATTTCACCCTGAACTGTGAATTTCCTGAAACAGCTGTAAAGCTCTTTTAATGTTTTTCTGGATAATGACACATTCACAGCACACATTATTTAACCATTCTTCCCTGACTCTTTAGGGGGCCCATGTACTTTATTAGTCTGTAGAAAACAGGGTATCAGTGGATTATTTATCTTCTGGTTGCATAAATATGTCTTATTCATTGACATATTCTGCACAGGCTTAAAGTACTTCATGACTGTGCACCATGAGAAGTCCAGCACGATATTCAAGATTGCTGCCCTTTGGTAAAATTGCGAACAGACTCAAGACACAGGCACACAACAGAGTTAAGCATCAGAGTAGCTCTATGCTTTGATAGCGATAGGGTTCATTTCCTTATTCTCATTTTCACAAGATAAATGGGGAAAAGTGCATGGACACACATGGACATTCAAGACAGACACAGGTGCAAACACATAAGACAATGAGACAATATGATATTGGTATATATATTATTATTACTGTAGTTCTAATTCATCTGTGTAGCTCCTTCTGGGACACATCACCCCTTATACATACCACAGTATCCTTCAGTTTTTCTTTCCCTGCTAACTGGTAAATTATAATTTCTTAGTTATAATCTGGCAGTGTGAGATTTAATTTATAAATCTGTCTGGGCAAAAGATCAAAAGAGAGAAATTACATTATCTGCAAGATTATCTCTTTCTTGGTATTAAAAACAAAACAAAACAAAACCCAAAATGTATAAATTTTCATATTGGAAAGCTTTTAAAAATAATGGTTTGTTCTAGATAAAACAGATTTTCTCATACCTGAAATATTAGTTGAACTATTTCCTTAGCATCCTCATGGGATGTTGAAAAAGTTTATGTTAATAAAATTTTTAACACTGTTGTTTCTTTATTATTGTTAACTACACTTTCCTTTTGTTATCACCTCCTTTCTGTAAGGGGCACAGGTCATCCCATCAATTCTGTCGAGTAATGCTCTGCACAGGTAGAATTTTTGTATGATAAACCAGATCAATCAAGCATCTGAATGGTTCGGTGAGATTGGTACTACAGCTTTACATTCATTTCATCTTCTCTTTCCTGAAACTTTAGAGCACATATTCAAACACAACTTACTTCATGTTAGATTATTGTATTAAAGTGCTCTCATGTGCAGGATTGAACTGCTGCTTTATTAAAATAACTGCTTCCAGAAATGCCGTGGTCAATAAAAAGCACATTTAAATTTGCTACATTTGACCCCCAAAAAGCAAAGAGTCATGAATAATGACAGTTTTGCTGGTTGTTGTTTTGTTGGGGTTTTCTCCCTTCAAGGACTATATTCCAGATTTTTTGTATGTTCCCCAGTCATATACAATGTGCTGGTCTGGCAACTGATGTTGTTGTTTTCCCAAGCTCATTTAATTAAGAAAACTCTCACTCTGTCATAGGTCTTACTCTCACTCTGTCATAGGTCTTACTCACACAAATGTTCATTTCTTACTCAGGGATTGCTTCTACCCACCCAAATTCTAAATCAATCATATCCTGTCAGATGCTGCATCAGTTCTGTCCCAGCCCTCTACTTACACATCAAATTTGCAAAGCAGATCCTCCCCCTCATTTAATTTTACCTTCCTATTCTGTCCTCCTGCTCCTCTAAAACATTTTCTTGATGCCTGGAGAGTGAAGTTGCAAGGTCCTCCCACCTTTTCAGGAGGAAGTAATGCACTGAGGAGGAATAAGAAATGGAGAGAACAGAGTAAAGTACGGCAGAGTTTTCCTGCAGCAGAACTGACTTAGTGCTTCTCTCTCAGATAAAAGCAAATGGGGTAGGCAGGTGGTTGAATGTGCCCAAAATGGAAAAGCCCAAAATTCGTGAGAATGCTGGAATTTATTGCATTTTTATCATAAGACTCAGTCCTGACAAAATACACTTGCTGAATCTCACCAAAGCACAGAAAATAGAAGCTGTACTCCTCCAGGGAGATGTGTTGTTTGGTTGTTTGGGGGTTTTTTTTGTTTGTTTGTTTTTTGGTTTTTGGTTTTTTTTAACATGTGTAGCAGAAACTGGAGAATCATCACTGTAAAGACTCTGGTGACAACAAAGTGGTTAGATTTCTATCTAATGGGCTGTACCTTAAGTATAAAATAATTGATTATCTGTCATTGTTTTAGAATGCAAAGAACTGGAAATGTAATAAAAAAAGTTTTGATCTTTACATGGTCTTATTTTCAGATACCTATTTCATGGTTTTATAATATTTATGATTGAAACTACCATAGTATTGATACATTAATTAGCATGAATACAAAACCACCATATGATTATCCAAACAAAATTAAAATCATGTGTAAATTTCAATCTGATAAACTTTTTTAATTTGAACTTTACTTCATGTTCTTCACATGGGCCCAGGGGAATAATTTTAACAGGACATGAAGGTGAATTCTTTTCTCTGTTTTTGGTATAGAAACCTCATCATTATGGAGCAGTCTGAAGCTCACAGGAGTACACCCTGAGTCTCTTAAATCTGTACTTAAATCTGTACTTATATCTTGACAGAAATGGGCTTGTTCATTATCAAACTCAACAAATGCTGAAAAACATGCTTCAAACTGCGGTTGTTTAATTTTCAACATATTTTGAGTGGCTTTTATTGTCTGCTTCCATCTTCTGCACATCAAATCTGCCATCAATATAAAAAGATTGGCCTCAAAATCTTAAAATTCCATTCTTCTTCATTTGTTCACAATTTGCCAACTTTCCAGCACAGCACTTCCTAATTGTAAACTCAAACACCAGCTGTCACACATAGAAGTATTGGCGGAAATTAAAACTCCTGGAACTTAATAGGAGAACAAATGCTGAAGTGAAAGACTGATGAACACAGGAGAATTTTCAAGATTCCTTACGTTAGAAAGTAGCTCCATCCAAACTTCCCATCATACGCCAAACAGCTAGCCTAAGACTTCAGTGGCTGCTCACATTTTGCAGAATAACACTACAATTACATTAATTTAAAATACACCTATCCACAAGTTCTTTCAGTTTTACATCATATGTAAAGATCAGCCTTGGGAAATATCAGAATGTGAGGGTTGCTGTAGAAGGTAAGGCGACTTTTATTTTGTTCAGGGGAAAAATTAGGAGTTAGAGTAAATATTAACTGTCTCAACAGAAATATAACTCACAGATGTCTCACAAGGTGCTGATGGTATGTATGCTGAAGTTTTCGACAGCAATTATTGCTATACAAAGTATACAGAGTTATGAGAAGAGAGAACACAAAGACAAATCTGCACCTAATCAGATGGGAAAAGTGTCCTCTAGTTACCAGAAATCCGCCCATTGTAAGAAAAGATTGCTTGTTCCTTTGTAAAGAAAAAAAAGGAGTGCAGCATTATTGCCATATAATCCCAAATCCCACTAATGGATGATATATAGACCTACAACTCATTCTATTTAAGTAACATTAGGTAGAAAATGGTGTAATGCTGAAAAGGTACAAACCTAGATTCACAGACTGGCCTTTTTTGACATTTGCCCATAAGATCCATGTATTTTGTAGACACACTTTTGTATACGATTTTCCACTTCAAAATTGGATACGAACTCCATGGCAACATGGATTTTAACATTCTAGAACACTACTTATAAGCAAATACTCTTCTCTGATTTTGGCCTATGTAAAACCCAGTGTACTATACAGTTCTTGCAGATTCTTGCTCTACAAATGAAACATGTCTAAAAAGTACGTGAGACCAGATGCAGCTCAGAAATATTTATACACTTACTGCTGGCAAGAAAGTGGTTGTTCTCTCTAAAATAACTGCAAAATTTTATTTTCCACCCCCATTTTGATGCTGAAATCTGAACTTCTTTAATTAGCCATTTATTTACTTGGAAATGAACACATATGTACACCTATTATAGTAATGTTTTCAAAACACCAAAACTGGAGAAAATAGGTAGGTCTACATATTAAAAATAAAAAAAAAGGACATCTACAAATTACTACTGCCATCTATTGGTAATATCTTGGAACTACAAGTTACTACAATTTGCATAACAGGTTAAATAATTAAACATTTGAGCCATGACATCCTACCAGTAGTAAGACTTATAAAGGTAATAGAATATTACTGAGATCACTTTCAAGACACTTGTTCTGGAAGAATATCTTCAGTGGGAGATGTGGGTATGTTTGGAAGTGTTCTTGTATATTTTTGAGAGAAGAGTTTGTTTTTCAATGAATTATCTTGATAAAGGGCCAGGAGTTACCAATCTGTGATCATGTCAAATAGTACTTTTTGTACTACCCAATAAAGGAATCAGGTGCCTAAAAGTTCTTCTCAGTAATATGAACTTTCAGTCCTTTTAGCACAGTCCAGCCCTGTGTTTCTGTAACCTGTTTTGAGCACATCAGCAGGGGTGAATGGCTTCTGACTGGGATCCAGAAAAGCAGCACTTCAGAGCATGAAGCTGTTTAAATTTAATAGTTAGCTGCCTAGGCTAGGCACTGGGTTGTATTTGAAATCTGTCCGGACCTGATGCAGCTAGGTTAGTGTTACAGAGGAAGAGCTTCCATCTCAGCTGGGATCTACAGCTGAAGGCCCCTCTTCAGTGGTCAAACACTGCCAATAGAGTGAATACGGACACTTTCCTGTGACAGCCCAAATAGCTTGTGTAGAGAGCAGGAAGTCAGGTTCATGTCCTGGCTTGGCTGGGCTGGCACTCCCAGCTATCCTCCCAGAAGACTGTTTTTGCCACTGAGAGCAGGAGGGGAAGGTTCAACTACTGGTCTCGCTGAAGGTGAAAAACAACAAATCAAGACTGGGTAAGTCAAGAGACGCCACAACTAGGACACTTGAGCATTTGGCTACCAGATGAGATCTCGTTTGCAACTTTCTTTCCAAGAGTCCTACCCTTAGCAAGAACTAGCCTTACCACCAAGGTGTCTTACTTCCCTAAGAATGAACAGGTCTTCTCCGTCCTGGGTGAGTGCTCTGACCGGCAATGTATTTGATGGCAACACCTGTAACAATACAGAGCACCAGTGTATCTTAGAGTCAAGTGGAGCCTGTGACGTCATGTCCCTGCAGAAGCTGATCCTGCCAATGCATGTGAGGTGTGTGGCGTCAGAATAACCCAGTCCAGGACACAGAAATTAAGAACCTAATTCTCACAGTAAACGCCTAAATGTTATCTTGGTAATAGACATTAACCCCTGAATAACTATAGTGAAGGTGCTCCCTGTGCTGCAATTTTCAAACTTACGTAAATCGAGTCAGGGTTATTAACTCTTTTCTTCCAGAATTAATATAGACCTCACAACAGCTGAATGGCAAAAAAATAATAATTTTACATAACCACTGACATTGCATTCTGGTTATCCCATTTTCACTTTTATGCTTGATTTTTTGTTAGACATCCAATTCTAAAATATAAATGTTTTTAAATAAGCAATGTCTGCTTTAAAGCCAGCCACCATAAGCTATGGTTTGTTGATTAAAACAATGGATTAATGTTCTGTTTCAAAACAAACAAACAAACAAAACCAAAAAAGAGTAATGCGGGATTACAATATTAGTTTGCCGGTATAATGATAGCAGTGGACATTGTCTTTACTGACATACAACATTTCCTCACACTCCTAGTGTCTCAAAATCAAGGTCCTTACTCTGAGCTCAAGCCACTTGTTCTCCTTCCACAGATTCTTCTTTCCAGTTCTCAAAGAAGGATCAGATGCTAATGACATACTTTCACCATGTACTCCATCAACACTTGTGGTGGACATATTTATTTTCCAGGTTATAGCCACACCTCACCAACATCATATTCTTCTGCTGACCCTGTTTCCACCTCTGCAACCAGCATAGAACCCATTCAGGCTGCTGATTAAATCAAAGTCTGTTTCCACAAAGGTGAGGGCAAGACAACTCCATTCCCAATGGATGTGGAAAATTACATGGTGAAAGCAAAGCAGTTGTTTTAGGAACATTTTTCCCCAAATTCTATGTCCTGAGTCAGATTAAGCTCCATAGTCCCTGTGGTGAACAGCCATAGAATTTATACCTGTGTCCCCAGCTTTTCTCCTTTGCTGAGATACGATAGCATGTCTGGTTTTAGGGAGGTTTATAGAGGATACAGAGACATGTCACAATCCCTCTGCCTCACCCACTCCTGTCTCTACCCCTCTGCTGGGATAAAGAGTTATTTAAATTTAAATGGATTTTCTCCCCCACAATAATGCTTTAGGGGTGAGAAAAGGAAAAGGTTGGATGTGTAAAAACAGGAGCCATGGCCAAGGACTTATGATGCACAGCACTGCAATTCTTGGGAGGCTGGTCTCTGCAGAAACTGCTCTGTCACTTCTACAGATTTTGCCATCAAAATCCCATCACGCTGTTGCCCTAGGCAACTTCTTGCTTTGCCTAAGGACATCTCTGGTGCCTAACAGACACAAGCCAGACTTCAAACTGGCACTGTTCCCTTTTCTGAAACCTCTGTTGCATCCCAGCATCAGCATCACTTTGAAATTGTTCAGAAACCAAGAGCAGGAAAGGCTGTAGTTACTGGTCTCTTCTTGCCTAAAAATATGACCTGCAGAAGGTATTATGCCATAGTCATTTAGGAAGACTGGTTTTCATTCTATTGGTTAATTCATGTTAGCTGAATTTGACCTAAACTTCTGCTTACTGTAATCAAAACATACCAAGAGATGAGTTTGATAGTATTTATAGTTTTTAACATGAAAATGTTTTAAATGAAGCAGTATTTACCTTAGGAAAATGTCAAAGATTTCCCCCTGCCCTTTGTACTACTATTGAAGGCAGTTTTTGCAAGACTCTGTAAAGTGTATATTAGGTTGCCTATATTTCTGCAATGTAACAAGTCAGTAATATTATGTCTTTGATAATGAATGAAAAAGTTTTTGAGCAGAGAAAAAAATAAAGAAAAAGCTTGAAACACATTTTCTCTCCATTATTTTTTCTTTTTAACCTGCAGTTATCTCTTGTGCCTACTCCTAAAGCAATTTTTAAAGTACTTCACTGTGTTTCAGAGAGGCAGTTACAATCTCCATCATGCAAATTGTCCAAGCAGTCATTTAAAAGCAACACTTTTTGTTCTTGTCAGACTGAAGGGCAGAGAAAATGAGCAATTTTCCTATCCCATGGGTGATATTGAAAGAGATGGGGAATTCACCCAGCTGTTAAAATCTTAGCAGATTTCAACTGAGTCATATTTCTCCCTTTTTTCTCCCTTTCTTTTTCTTTTTTGTTAAATCTAGAACTCCTTCATTCAAGGTCTGTTACGGTGATCATGCTAGCTGAAGTCACAGTTAACAAAAAAAAACATTTGTATTCTTTTGTAATGCAGAGGCTGATATTTGTCACTGCTACTGAACTCTAAATCTGTTGAACAAACTTCTCTTCTCATTTTGTGTATCTTTCACTGATAACTTAGAGACGATACTGTTAAAATGGTAACTTGATGTAACTTCACAAGAGCTACAATGATTAGATGACCTTCAAACATAGCAGCATTTACCCTGAAAATATTTTATTCTTGGAGAGTCATCAAAAGAAAAGTTAGGGTTTTTTTTTCAAAAACAAGGCAAAACTTTAACATTGTCACCAAAAAGAAGACTCGTACCATCCTTATGAGATAAATTGATAAGGGTGTTTTCCTTATTATTATTTTTTTTTAATATAGGATGCATTATTGCTAAAGGTAAAGTGGACACATAGGAAATTCAATATTCCTTCTTTATTGGCACTCCCTCTGAAATAAAATCCACATGGTGAAAATAATTTCTTTCTGACAAAACGTTTGTGCTAACATTCTCTTTTGCTGGCATGGGACTAGTAATGTAAGCACAGGCTGAACAGAGAGGTTCCTTGAGTGATTTGTTGCCTCATAACACTGTGTGCACTGGGATTTTCTGTCTCGCAGGGCATGCCTCAGCTGCAGACAAAGGGACAGCTGCAGCACCATAGGTATATCAAAGTGAGCTTTAACCTAACTCTGTCTGCTATTGAATGCAGAGTGGAAATCTGTTGAAGCACATGGTTAGATAAAGGCAAGTTCTTCAGGCTGTGTTGCGCTTCCTCCCACAAGAGCTATGTTGATGATGGCATTTTAACCCTTGCTCATGAGTTTCTTTTAACTGTAGTGCAATGACACATCTGTATCCTTGACAGAAATCCTATTCTCATTAATTCTTCCCAGTATCATAAAATGGAAATTCGTCAGTCACTGATTTAGCAAATCAATAATTTTGACTCCTCTGTTTATAGCTTAAGTTCTTTGTAAAAATTTGGACTGGGAGGTGAGTTTCTCACTTCTGAAAGGACATGGCAATCAGTGTAGTTAATGCATGTCCAATAGCAATACTGTGGAACAGCACACAAGAAGTTGCTTGGAATCTCACACTTAAAGAAAATAGAATTATTTTATTCCCTCATATTCAACTTTTTCCTCAGACATTTTAAAGCAAGCTACTCTACTTGCTAGAATTGGGGTTTTTTTAATGCAGTTTAAGGTATTAGTAATTAATTTTAAAGAAGAAATTGAATATGGTGACTATAAGGATGAGACAGCATTTGTGTCCTCACTTATTTGATTATGGCAAAATTCTCAGAGCCGTTCTATACAGGTACTTATTGTGTATAGCCTATAGAGTACAAATAGGAAACAGCATCTTAAAAATGAGTATCAGGAGGTTAGAAATGAAACTAAAGCTCTTTTTGGTAGGAAGATAAATCAAAAGAGTACTTTGATTTCTTCTATTTAAAAATAAAATAAAGATTACAATTAAAAAAATATGGCAATAACAGTTGATATGTGGAATAAGCAAGTGAGCAACTACAAATCCCAGGTGGATTCTCTGCTTATCTTCATTCTAAATTTATCGCACTACATGATGCGATACAAAAAAGGTTACCCAATTTATTTTTTTTAATATATGCCAGGCTACATACCAGTATGGATTAATTTTCTAGGTGTCGAGTTATCTCATTCCTGAGCTGCAATACCACTGTATTCTTTTTGGGTTTCCTAGCCTCTTTGGGGCAGAGACTGTTAATATTTTATGCCTATTTATGCAGCTATTTCTTGAGGTAGACGTGTGAGGTAGACAAAGTGAGCATACAGGCTACTAGACATATATTAATTTGTTTCTTGGCCAAATACATCATTCCAAAGACAAGATCACCTCAATAACTTCTTGCAGTGTCTCTGTTTTCTGTAAAAGCTCCACTAGAACACAGTTGTGTAAATTATGCCTTGATATTTTCCCAAGGATATCACATATTAAACCATTATAGCAGTAAGTGGATCAGAGATGTGAGTTATTCAAGTATTTTGTGGAGGCAAGTGAAATTCAGCAATTTGGCAAAGTATGTCACTGTGGAATTGTATTGCATAGCCCACGCATGGTAAATATACAGTGAGGAGAAAGCAAATATTTCTTTTTTGTTGTAATACTATCTTAAGCATGAATGGAGCTGACTTATGAAAAGCCTCATAGTAAGCATTGGTACCTGGAGGTGGAGTAGCAAACAAAACTAGCTGAGACACAGGAAGCTGAATTAATTCAAGAATATTTATGTTTCAATGGGGAACAGATGTAACTGTCAATACATAAATAGCTCAGGTACTGTTTTATTTCTGTATTAAGGTCAAAGTCCACATAAAATATGCTTACACTTGCATACAAATTGAAAAATAATGGTAGATTAAAAAATTCAGCTTTTACTTTTTCAGAACCAGAGTATATTCTTTCTTCTTTCTACCATCCTCACCTTTTTTCCTGATTCAATTCTTCATTCTTTAGTAGAGTGAAAAACTTTTAACTATGAATATGAATCAAATATAAACTAATTATTTAGACCTCTAATGACATAATGGCATTTATTATTAAACAAAAACTTCAAGAGAGATCAGAAACTTGAAATGAGGACAAATAATTGCCTTTTTTTTTTCATCTTCATTCACAATTGGTGGTAGTAAACTCAAGTTCTGACCTTTATCTATTGAAATCAGGGGCATTGGCTTTGGTCTTTTTTGATACTTTTGAAAGGGTCTTTTAGAAAAAAAAATCAAAATTAAAAAAAAAAACCAACACATGAAAAATTTGTTTTGTGTTACCAAAATAGTTTGGAACAGGTTAGGTCTTCCTATTTTTCACTTTGTTCAGTACAAGTGAAGTAAGTAAATTATTAGTAATTCAGTCTGGCATAGGAATACTCATTTTGTGCTGGCTGAGTTATAGGGACTGATGTTTTGGAAATGTGGTACCAAAATTTCCCCAGCTTCCTAGCCATTTTTAATTGCCTGCCATACCATTTTTTCAGTGACACAATTATTTGGCTACCTATCCACATCTGGCTCCAGATTTCCATGACTTTATGCAAACATTCATGGATGCTTAAAATGGGATATATTCTGGCAGTGTTTCTCTTAATGTGCTGAGATAATGGCTTATCTGCCTTGCTGAATAATGAAACAGACTGTTTTCCATTATACTTTCAAGACTCTTGGTTCTAGAAAGGACAAATAATGAAAGAGACTTTCCTTCAATAATGGCATATATAACAAAATCACTTGACAAAGCCAGGAATTTCAGAATGTGAGGCGAGATCTTAAATTTAAAACTGAAGCTCCAGACATGAATCTCTCAAGTACATAAATGCTCCATTGCTCTGATAGGGGAAAATAGATAGTAATTGATGGTCTTAGTAGGATTCAGTATTGAAAGATCATTACATAAGCAGAAAGAGCCATTTGGTGTAAGTCTCTGCATTCTAATCACAGAAGAAAAGTTTCTAATGAGACAGTTACTGGAGTGTTAATAACAAAGATGAAAAGCTGGTGATTCTTGTAAAGATGTAAATCACTGAGAGTTTCACATGCACATGGAAGTCAGACAACTGTCCGAGAGAAACCTATTTAAGAATTTTCTATTAGACTTCAGACTGGACCGAATTTCTAGATTGTAAATAACGCTTCAATTATGTTATAAACATCAAAAAATCTTAGTACTAGTGGAAAATCTCCTTTGACATGTTTTTCTCTCTTCTTTTCCCCTCTATTTCATTCTATGGAGAAAAGGAAAAAATCTTTTGAATTAAATCTTACAGAACTTTCAGAAAGAAAGTTTTAGCCTTGGAGCAAACCTTGATGAATGATTCAAATACAACACCAATCTAATGCCTGATTGAATTGCAAATAATAACAAAATTTGCTGCTCATGCTGCCACTGCTGCTGCTCACTCCTGCTAAGCCAGATGTCTGTTAACCATCCTTCTGCATGCAAATAAAATTGTTACCTTTTAGAAAGAATTTTTCATCTTGTACTGCAGTGTTTTTTTAACATCCAGGCCCAAACTCATATCTGGTATAGGCTTTGTTGAAGACAAAGGGTTTTACATGAAGAATGATTTTGATTTGCAACATGAAGATAGACTTTATCACCCTGTGCTTTAACATGATGAGACTTCATTCTAAAGTTAGCTTTTGTTTTGTCTTATTTTAGCTACATTTGTAGTAGTTTAGCTACATTTGGGTATGTGAAATTGTAATGCCAATGGTAGTATGAACCAACATGTCACTTCTGACATCATACTTTTTTGTCCCCATTATCCCCCTCCCCCATTTCAATTCTTACACTCAGAACTGGAATCCTGTAAAATAGCATTTTACAGCATTGCTGTAGTTTTGCCTTTAAGCTGTTTGTCTCTTGCGTCTGTTTATCTACCTTAGATTTCTCTGTCTAGTGTCTGTCATTATGTCACATATGCATTGTTATTTTGAAAAATAAAGATCACACAATTTTCACTCCTAAATGGAACACACAGAAGGTGTTATAGTGATAATAAAAGCATTAATTGCAGTTATAGGTATTTTCTCCATAGATCTCACAGAATATTAAAAGCACTAGTTTTATTAAGACAAGAAAATGCTTTCCATATTATTTTACTTGATAATGGGCAAACTAGAGCTCTGTAGAATTAAGTTATTCACCCAAAACTTCACAATACATCAGTAGCATAGTCAAGAACAAGTTCTTTGTCCCATTTTAGTTATTACAAAATAAAACAGAACAAAGTAAAATCCTCTTAATTTTAAAAGGACTGGGAATTCACATCAGAGTTTAGGACTTACTTGTCTTCTTTCATTTATTTCAGACTGTAAGCTAAAGGTACTAGCCATGACACAGTGGGACATCTAAGTATTTTGGCATACCTAAAATGCAGCTATATTTTTAAAAAGGTAAACCAATCCCTGGATTGAAGGGAGGTGCTATACACAGTGTCTCCTGAAAGTGGTGGGAGACTATGTGATTCTGAAAGTCTCCTCAGAGATCAAAGTTTTGCTGTTGCTAGTAGTGGGTTACACCTACACAATTTTGATACACAGTACTAAAACACCAAAGCTTTCTACTGTGGTTACTTGGATGTCCAACAAAATGGTCTGAATTTCTGCTTTTTGCCTAAAGATAGGTCTTCTGTCTGCCTCTGTGTCTTATAGGTACATTCTCAGTACAAGGACCAGATAGATGACAATGACAATGGTAATTATTCCTAGTGAAGGAAATGTGGTAAAATTAGTATAATGTTCTTAAGTAAAAGAGAACAAAATAGTTCCTCCTCCCCCCACAGTGGCAGCAAAGATGACTAAAGGAAAGGTCAGCACTAAACTATGATTTAAATCTACGTAATTGAAAAAGTAGTCTTGTAGTTTACTCTCATTCAGAAAAAAAAGATGGATGCCTTGTTTTGATTTAATTGTATTTCACAATCAGAGGTATCTCCTGCCTCACTGCAGTCATTCTCAGTGTACAGATGGTGTGATTAGTGGAAGAGGGCTTGGTTATTGCAATGGACTAGAGTCTGAAATGTATGAAAAACTTCTGAATATTTATTTCAACATATAGATAGTACTTGAATCCATTAATTTATTACAAGGGGAATACCTCAAGGGGAACACATAAATCAGAAAACCTAGGAGTTCAAAGGTTTTTTGTTTGTTTGTCAATGAAATTTCATTATTTGAGTTGTTGAGTCCACTGAAGATACAACATCAACACAAAATTTAAATGATACATGATATTGTCACTCACTAGAACAGTAAGACAGGTCCACAGCATAGAGCTCCTCTGGAATAACATTTTTCATTGGATCATAGAATGGTTTGGGTTGGAAAGAACCTCAAAGATCATCTAGTTCCAACCCCTCTGCCATGGGCAGGGACACCTTCCGCTATACCAGGTTGCTCAAAGCTTCATCCAGGCTGGCCTTGACAATTTCCAGGAAGGGGTCATCCACAGCTTCTCTGGGGAACCTGTTCCAGTGCCTCACCACCCTCTCTGTGAAGAATTTCTTCCTGATATCTGATCTAAACCTCCCCACTTTCAATTTAAACCCGTTACCCCTTGTCCTATCACTACAGGCCCTTGTAAAAAGTCCCCCTCCAGCATTCTTGTTGGCCCCTTCAGGTTCTGGAAGACTCCAATAACGTCTCCCCGGAGCTTCCATTTCTCTATCAGGTAATAGATAATATCTGGCCTTCAAGGGTCTGATGCTAGTCTTCTAAACACAGGAATGTTTCAAAATTTAAGGAACAGATGCATTGGATGGGTCATGTCCTGTATTTTACAACAGTGCATCCCATAACACTCTACTACAGCTGAGTTTTGGTTAAAGCAGCATCTGAAGTGTGGTTTGGATGAAGATTCAGCTGTATAAACAAAAGTATAAGAATCTGTTCTAGGTTACTACTTTGGGAACTCTGAAGTACATAACCATCATAAACTTCTGTGTGTGCCAACATGCATCAGTAAAACATTTTGAGAAGCATGAGGTAATGAATCACAATACTGTGCTTTCATTATGTGCTCATAATATCTTTCTTTTATAATTAGTTAGGAATTGGTTAACTTCAAAAATGCTTAGACTGCATTCACTGCGTAAGGACTGGATAGTTGTCTGCATTATCTGTCCATCTGCATTTCTGAAAATTGGCTTAATCATAAGGTATTTGCTACTTTACCACTTGCAATAGGTTAAAGAGAAAACAATATGGCCTATAAGTTTTCTAGAGCAAACCAAAGGACAGCCTGAGCTGCATAAAAAATACAGAATGCACTTATATTAATTGGTGATGTTAGACTCCTTTTTTTTTTTGCTTCCTGAGTTTCTGCTAAAGGGATTAATTCTGGAAAAAAAAAAAAAAATTTTTTTTTTTAATTAATTGCAACAAATATATATGTTGTATTACCAGCTTTTTCTAAAGGTTGTTTTTATGGGAATGTCTCCCATAGTCTATGTTACTTAAGTTCTGGGTCTGGAGCCATTGCATCCTTACATGTCCATATAAGGTACATGTGGAGAACAAAGCTCAACGTCACATTGTCATCCAGGATATGATAAATTTTCTCAACAACACTTTGCTTTTTTTCAGATTATATCTGGAGATGACTGCTGAGTTAAGTAGCACAATTTATGTGTGATGGATGTACATATATCTTGTAGACGATCTGCAGGTATACAGCAAGTCCAACACCTGAAAGCTATTCTGCATTTGTAGAGTGACTTAATGTTATATGCACCGTGAAATCAGATGTATCAGAGTTGTTCTGTCCAAGTCCTTGCAGTCCCCAGGAGGCTTGTAAAGCTGCACTGTGCAAATGCAGAATACTCATTTTGCAAATACGACAGAGACATGTGGTTACATAGGAATTCTTCAGAAAATACAGTAGTTGAACTTAAAACTTTTGACTACTATTGCAGTCTATATTCGAGAAAATATCGTGTAAGTTTAACCTATGAATTTTTTGTACTTGCTGTTTTCCACCATGGAAGTGTACTTGTGCAATTCCGTTGATGTAATTCAGTTCTAAAATTTAGCACACTATTCTTGTCCAGTATTACCTGTATTGAAGGCAGAAAATCCCCATTAGGAAATACGCTGTGGTTTTTGTCTAATATGAAGCAGGAATTATGATGAGGTATTCAAACTTATTTTCAGTCATAAGATAAATAGGCTTTGAATCTAGTTCCTTCGGCTGCTTCACTAAGGTGTTGTTCCATTTACCTCCCTTCTGTAGGAACAAATATTTCTCTAAAATAAGCCCTTTCTGTTAAATGTCTATGGCAGTCTGCTTGGCAGCTGTAGACACAATTTGGGTCAGTGTGTTGGAATCTGAGCATATATGTATATATTCTGTGCCACCTCTGACACTATTATGTCATGAATTGAATGCACAAGTGAATGGATGATGATGGTGATTTATTCTGATAAAAGAGACAGAATGACCTGAAGGTAATTCTTTACACTTAGGACACAATATATAATTAAGAACATTTATGAGCTTAGGACCTTTTCCTACGCTGCTTTCTGTATTTTCTCAAAACTCTACCCTTAATGACCTCTCTCCTAACTGAAAAAATGGAAAGTCCCCGTAGATGTTGGTTAAACTAACTCACCAGTGCAGAAGATATACAGACACCATGTAGCAAAGAGAAAGTGGAATTACTGTGCAATAGTCTCCGATTGTATAAATCAGTGTTGTGATGATGATTTACACTATTAGAGAAGTTGAACCAATATTATTTTTATTAAGGTATACCAAAAGTATTAGAAGAACAACTTAAAAAGCCGTTATTGTTCAGAATTTTATAAAAGATATAGCATGGCATAGCTAATGAGGGCCATAAAGAAGCAAAGCTGTTCGAAGATAGAAAACTATTAAAGCTGTTAGAGCCAAGAGCACATTGTCTCAATACAGTGTTTTCATAAACTCCAGTAATTGTAACTATCTTTTAAACTTTCTATGTAATAATGTCGTATATAATTTTAGACTGCTAAAATTAGAACTATTGAAGGAATAGGTGTTATAGTGCAAACTAGATCTTGGATCATTTGAAGGTCATTTTGTGACTTCAGATTGATTTAACAGGGTACTTTGCTCCATTCTGGCATCACAAGTGTGGCAAAATGTTCTGAGTCCAAAAGCAGTGTAATGAGCCTACCAAAATGAGGTTAAGACAAATGGATTGCGTGCTGGAATTGGGAGGATTTGGAAATGGAGCATGGCATATTACATTAAAGGTCCATAGCAACCTGGACTGTAAAGAGCAATATGGATAAACACTCCTTTTTCTTTATCCTTCCATTCTCCACAGAAATTCTATCTTTGTAATTGGGATTACCTGGTCTTTAACCAATGTAAAATTAATTTGATTCTACCAGATCATACTGGTAGTATTGTCAAAACAATTGTTGAGCTTGCATGGGTTTACGGGAAAATCACACATCAAGGGTCATATATACTCACATATTATTTGGATTCCTGCTACACCAATTGTGGCTGTCCTTCAGTGTTTTTGACAGTAGGTTAAGGGTGGTTAAAGCTTCTCTGCAAAATACTTTGCACAATGAAACCCCTGGGAGAAAACATCTGAATTTTTGTATCAAAAATTAATTCTTTCTTAATGTCAGAAGTACAGAGGGTTTAGGCATTGACATTACCTGATCTAGTGAAAAGGCAGGGGTGACTAGATGATTTTTAAAAGGTCCCTTCCAAGACAAACAACTCTATAATTCTATAGGATGAGAAGATTAAAGATGGTAAGAGTCACAACTGATATTATTTGAGATTTCAGAATAGATGTAGTTGTATAAATCTTATTTCTGCTCTCACCAGTAACATTAATTTAGTTTTTTGCCCACATCAGGTTTGAGCTCATTTTAAGTAACCAGGTCTCTGATGTTTTGAGATTTTGATCATCCTTTTTCAGATGTAGATTTCCCTAGTATTGTTTTAGGGTCTAATAAGAAAAAAATTATTCAAAGTAAAATGAAAATAAAACTGTTGTTTTCTTGAAAGTGAAAAAATAGAGGAAAACCTAAACAGAATATCAAGTACTTCCATTTCTTTTCAATTTCCAAAATAAAGAGGTTATAGATTCAATAGCAGTTTTTAATTCATCAGGGTGAATGCCTTTTTCAGTTTGGGAAAGATACAGATACAATGCAGATTTCCTTCTTCGGCCTTTTACTACTTATCATTGAACTTGGGTGAACTGCTCTGGGGTGAAAGGACCAAATGGAGTTCATTCAGGGCCACATTTGATGAAAGGCAGAAGATTGTGATCAAGAGCATATGGGATTGGGGTTGGAGGAGAGTTTGACATTTTTATGGAATAATGATGATTAGTAAAACCGGGCTTTTCAAAATTGTCTATGAATAGCTCTGCAGCTAAGAATTCTTGGTGTTCACAGATTTATAATCTATGGACAGAGAAAGAGCAGAAACTTTCATCACTAAGGTATCTCATTTCAAGAAAACTGCCATAGGGTTGAAAAACCTGCACATCCTGAGGGTAGATGTGAAAGAGGTTTCTCAGTCATTTACATCCTTAAGCTGTTCCCTGAAGAACCTGAAAACTTAAGAGGTCACATATTAGAAAAACTAGCAACTACAACAGCAAAAGAATATAATTTATTTAGACAACACAAGAAGAAACCACACAATTGACCAGATATTGGAGGAACCAAGCTTCTGCACATTTTCCTTTCATATTCCTTACACGATATTTCTGTGACTTATACTTGCTGCAGAATAAGAAATACTCAAAGAATTGCATCAAAGCCCGAGGCTAAGAGCACTGACAAATCAATTTTAAAAGAATTTTCCTAAAGCTATACAAAGTACTTTCTAGACTGAAGAAACTAGGTAACTCTAAATAGCAGAGTCTGCCCCTGAAATTTCTTTATTATATGTACAATTGAAAGGGAAAAAAAAAAATCCTCGTCAGCCTGTGACTGAAGAAAATTAAGCATATGCACACTTCAGCAAGACACACACAATTAAGAGGACAAAGTGTGGAACCAGTGCTGAGAACTCCACGTCTTTAAAAAGCTTTTTCTTTTGGTGAGGAGGAGATAACTTCAGATTTGTTTGTATTTGGTCCCATAAACCGAATGGCCATTAGTAACAGGAATGAAGTATGTGCACCATTAGGTCACATTGTCTAGGAATCCAGTTCTTTGAGTCTGGGATCATTCCACTATATGAACCAAAGACATGTAAGTGGAGGGAACTGTGTTATTTACTTTGGAAGTGCTATCCTGAGGACATTAATGTAGACACACTGTGTGTCTCTTCCAATCTGTCTATACAAACAGGTGGTTGCACCTACTGAAGGAGAGGAAAGTTGAAAGAGGGGAACATGGGAGATAACTGAGCGGAAGGGTGGCAATAAGGCTGAGATAGCTAGCATGAAAGGAAAATAAATCACACAAATATAGACTGGAATCAAACGAGATCATGATTAAGTGATTATTGATCAGAAACTTTTAAACTGATTTATTTATTTTAAATCAATTCAGAAGTGCAAATACACACACACACACACATATATATATGTAACCCCTGCACGTTCAGATTCCTACACTGAATGGCCTAGGAAGGACTTCCTCTTTGGGTAGCTCCTTCAGATACTTTCTTTTCTCCCACTCTTTTCTACAGTGTATTTGATATACAATCATTCTATCATGATCCTGTTAGATGCCAGACTATATTTCTATGATTTCTTTCACATCAAGCTCTTTCTTTGGATTTAAAGTGATTCAGGAGCTGGATTTGAAATGTTCTCCAAATCACATGTGTTTATTATACAGTTATAATACAGTTATAGTATACCCTGCCTTTACACAGGTAAAACCCATACAGGGAGAATCGCAGAGGGTGATGTTGGCTTTTTTTTTTTTCGGGGGGGGGGGGGGTTGGTTCATAACTTTTTAAGACAGTTCTTTATAACACATTCCAAGAAAAAGTTTTCAGTAGTGATGTTTATCACTATTCTACTCAGTTCTCAGGAGAATATGATAGCATTGGTTTTATCAAGCAGTGTCAGCATTTCTGAGTTTATGACAAAACACCACATAAGCCTCTCCCTTCCCTCTGCTTTGTTCTTATCCCATTTCCAAAGAATAATCTTATAAGAGGACACTAGAGACCGAATCATTGTTCAGTATCTAAAACACAAGGCAGAGCAATGAAGATAATGAATGTATATTTGGACAGGATAGACCAGTTCAAAAGGTCTCAATTCTTTTTGCAGGCTTCCCACACATTGTCATGCAGTGTTTTGTAGCTATGTTATTACGGATTTCGTTCACTTTCTTTATTATCACTGCAATGCCACCATCTCAGTTGTGACGCTTAATACTACTACTTATCAGCTTTTAACAGAACTTGAATAAATTTTATGGTCCCTTCATGGTTCTTCCATTTCTGCATTTCAGGTAGGGGCAATCATAATAAAACCATAACTTGAGGTATTTGAATAATCTGAATAACCAAACTAGAGGAGGGTTATAACCTTTCCCACACCTCCTGTTTCTCCCTCAGACGTACTCAAAACGCCTCCTAGGACAATAGTGTGTGGAGAGTCAGACCCTTCAGAAGACTGAAAAAAGTCTGAAAAAAGAAGGTTTGCTATAATAATTAATGAAATTTAAAATGACTGAGGAAAATGAGCCCTGACTCTACACAAAATTGCTACAGGATCTCTAACAACAACATCTATTGAAGGTATATAGACCCCTTCAGACATTCAGAATAGCATTATTTGTCCACTCTCTAAGCCAACACCTTTTTAATTCTTATCAACATTTAGAAGAAAACAAAGAAAGAATCCTGGGGAAACAATTTGTTCTCTTTTGGCATTAAGAAAATCAATTACATATAACATGTTTTTTAAAATTTACTGAAAGATGAATTAATAAATTAAAAAGAAAATATTAAAACTTAAAAGTTGCAGCTCTATTCCAAGATCTCATATCTCTTTTTAATGCAATACATTGGTTGGATTGCAATGGAGTACTGACATTCTCTCTCCAATTTGAAATCCTGAAGTAGCACATCTAAGAAGGAACATCTGATGATACCATCTAAGTGACAGTTCAACCACGCAGCATCACTGCTTTGGTCATTTTCTTTGAACATTATATCCTTATTTACAAGGAAATAGCTAAGCCTTTGCCAAAACATTTCTTTCATTATCCTAGCATGCTAAATTCTTTCACCAACACTCTGTCGTGCCGGTATTGACACCTAGCAGGAAAAGGAAGATGAAATGCACTGAGGAAACTCTGTATTTATGTTAGTGATATTAAAAAATCAAAGAGTTCTTTCATTTTGCATGATGACTTTTCTTTGGCAAGACTTTAAAGGTTATGAAGGATCACTGAAACGATGGCCTTTTCGCAGCCTGAAGTCTGGTGTAATGTTTACTGTGTCTGACTTAGATGCCTGAGAGTTCTTTTTTACTATGGTTTAGCTGTGTCCTTTGAACTTAAAGTCTTTTCCCTCCCATTGCACTCACTAGGTAGGAAAGTGCCATTGCACACATTTTAGAAACAAGAATCAAAGCCATGGGAATGCTATGACTACATATGACTACTGGTTGTGACATGTCAGTGTCCAGTTTCTTTATCTATGAATATAATCCACTGGCTGGGGGTCTCTTTACATCAAAATGATAGAAAAAAACAGTGGAAAATTTAGAAGTCAGGTTGCTGAAAGGCAAAAATGCAAAACATCAAATAGGAATTATGGGAGAAGACTTTGGATAGATATGTTCTCCATCCCTGTTTACCCTAAATATTTTCTTTTCAAGACAACCGTAATATGTCTTGGAACTCATAGACAGAAGAAATAGCAGAAGTACCTGTTTCTAGAGTGTTTCTACAGCAGTTAAGTCTAGGATATTATTTTTCCTCAGTTTGGATTTGTTAACTCTTTTCACAGACAGGAAGTTCAAAATCCTAAATCTACACCTTTCAGTTCCTCTCCCAACGTCAGTTGCCTGAATGTTCTGTGATATAACTGTAGGTGGCCAGTGTCCCTTACAGTCTACTTCAAGATGCGTGAAATAGTAACTGTCATTCCCAAATTCTGTTGTCCTAACTGATATACCTACAATAATTAGAAATGGATGTTTTCCTGAGACCTAGTTGGTCTACCTTTCTTTAAACTGTTAAAAAAAAAAAAAAAAAGTATATACTAAATCCTATAAAAAATTTCTTAAAATCTGGTTTATTGCAAAGATTTTATAATATATGTTGCCCTATAAACATTTCTTCCTCTTTCTTAGTTGCTAACTTTTCTATCTCCATTCTTATATTGAACCTTAACACTTAAAGTTTTGCACTTTAGACTGATCACAACTGCACTGGAGAACACAATAAATCTTCTACTCATAATTTCTGGAAGCTGAACTAAGTGAAAAGACAGAAAATATGGACATCTGAGCAGAGTCTTAGAAAAGGAGAATAAAAGCAGTTTCACTACAAAGGCTGTAATAAGACGCTGCTGATGCCCTCCCCTTCTGTCATTGCAGTCCATGCTTATCAATGTCCTATCAGTCAGTAGTTAATGCCTATCACACACCCTGTATGAGTACACTTTTAAGCCATCTTCCAATCTTTTATTTCTCTGATCTCACATAACTGTGTTCACTTTACCTAAATATTAGAAATAATGTACTTAGGAGTCAACACTGGTGCATTTTTACATGTCAGAAAACTGTAGTACAAAAATGGCTCTGCCACTGAGTCAGCCCTTGAGTGTGGCATTGTCACCTGCTGATCTTTACCTCAATTTGTTTATCTGGTCAGGGAGTAATGGAAGTAAAACTTCTACGCAAGTGTAAAGTAGTATTATTTGTTTTCTGTGACATGGGGAAAAAAGATGTAAACTATTTACATACC
>NW_010238826.1:1006-3820 GCF_000690775.1 Eurypyga helias | reverse complement strand
TATATATAAAGAGTTGTAACAATTTACTATGTAGTACTACTTTAAGGACCTCAAAGTTCAAGAGCACACTTTCCTTAAGACTTTCTGTAGGCATACAGGGTAAGTAAAAGAAAAATAGTTAATTATAAATAGTATTTTTTTTTTTAAATGACACCTCGGATCACTCCTGTTGTATTAATACATTTGATGTATTTGTATTAACTTGAGTGAAAAGTAACTACCGTAAGATTGATATGTAAAACACAAATCTTCCTTCTTTAGTATCTCAAACTGGCTATTAAAGTTTTATCAAATATTAAAAAGAAAAAAGGACCAGAGATTTTAGCTCCTAAAATGAAAGACCATAAAAAAGATAAGAAAATAATACACATACAGAAAGAGTAAACTGAAAAATGTATAGAAATAAATATTGTGGAATAGAATATCTATGGGAAATTGATTTCATTTAGAACTTATGCAAACAGATTGCATAAACATACTTTGTGAAATGTATATGCATTTATAGACTTTTTACTTTGAATCTCAAGTTCAGATGAAACATTTATGGCATGATTTATAGTTTTAGGGAAGCAACATTTTCTGAGACAATGTGTAGGCAGGAAAAAAAATGGGAAATCTAGAAATAGATTATTTGCTTCTATTAGTTTTTCCAAATCTAGTCTTGGGTAATTGTAACTGCCATAATGATATTCAACAAGACAGGAAGTATCTTCACATGGCGTAAGAATACTGCATTAATAGCTTATGTTTCACTTTCTTCCAAACAGCCTTGAAGAGTCTTTCAGGAATGTCTCTCTCTAAAAGAAAACCAAAATCCTCTGTTTTTCTAAGTATGATTTACCATCTGTTCTCAGATAGAGCTAAAGAAGAGCTATATTATTTTTATATATTTAACAACCCGACCTTTTCAAATTAATGTCAGAGGTATTGACATAAATTTTTGACAACATATTGAAGAAAAGATATCATTTCTCCAGAGGCAACATTGTGTATATGTGTCTTCCAGTACCATGCACAATTGAACACGTGAGGGATATATAGAAGTAAATGGAATTTTCCCCTATTTATCCTAAAATAAAGCAAATCTGGCTTTTGCTTTTTAAATAGGATGCTGTTAAGATCTTAAATGACAAGAATTTAATAAAAACTGCATCAAAGAGAAACAAATCTTGCTTGTAATCTTGAAAAATATGAAAAAATATATTGCTTAGCACTGTCAAGAGATGACAAAATTATTCTGTATTTAGTTTTAAAGCAATTCAGATGTAAAAATTGACATCTTTAAAAAGGGAGTAAAATCCTTACAAAAATATATACTCTTCACTATCTGTTGCATTTTAAAGAAGGAATGGTATTATTTTTTTCTTTCAATAGCAGGAAAGCCTTAATTTCATCCACCCTGAAAATATGCCCAGACCACAAATATTTCAAAGCAAGGGAACACCTGCAAGTCAAGCAAGAATGAAACAGAGACTGCCAAAAACTGCAATTTTCCTTACTTTGTTCTTTGCTGTGCAATGCATCAGGGGTATTATCAGATCATTCACTGACATCAAAAAGAGGTACTCACAGATCTGTCTGTCACAAACATAGTTCCTAATTCTAAGTCTACTGTGGCCAAGGGAAATATCCTCATTTACTTCGGTGGCAAATTATTTGAGGGCTAGAAATATTATTAAGCTCAGTACACTTACATCAATGTATTCAAGCTAAGAATTTAAAACTGGTTTTTATATATAAAAGCACAATGCTGTAAACTTTGATTTGGATGAAACAACAGATTTCGATCAATCTGCCTCTGTTTTACTGATGCTGAAAATCCTCTGTCTAGGTTTAATTATGTTACGTTATTAAGGATGTAGTTAAAGTAACTGTAGTGTTTCTACATCTCTCTGTAGTTGGATAAATTAAACACAGGGAACGTAGTTTTTCTTCTATTATTATGCATAATCACAGTTTATGCAGGGCTCAATTTTCAACCTACCTAACTGCATATGTGACACAAGCATGTGATTTTTGTCATGCTGGGAGTTTTCAGCAGAACAGTCATGGTTGTCTATGAACTTTTCAGTAGATTCCATATTTGGACACTTAAACATGTTATGAACCTTCACCTCTTTGTCACTTTGTACTTGCAAGGTTGAAGTACCAGATATCCTTATCTTACATTTCATATATGGTGGAATACCCCAGCAATATATATTTTTTTAACCTTAACAAATATTACTGGAATTTGGTAAAAATAAAGTAATTGTACAAATTAAGCTAAAAAGTGGAAATGAAGTTGTTATCCAGAAAGTCACTTTAGCCTAAAACACCTGGTCTTATTAGATGTCTTCTTCAGTTAATACAGGAAAAAATGTTCTGTGACAAATATTCAGAATATCCAAGTCCATATTATGAAACATTTTGTGAAGTAGCTTCTCTATTTCTGTCAAAACAGATAGGAATTAACATCCCACAACTACAGTTGACCTTCGTAAGTACCTAAATATTCTCCTAACAGATTTCCCAGGAAGTTACAATGGAAATCTGAAACCAAGGTTCAAACTGCCTTCAATAAAGTCATATTTCCTCGCCAGAAGTTCAATTTAAAAAACCATTCTGAAAATCAAAATATATTTAACATATGTTATTTATTTATGTAGAGAAAGAAAATATCTTTAAACTTTGCTCAGAGGTTTCATCCATATCTAAGTATCTACATGACTAAATGTGAAGATCATAGGTCAAGTAGCTGTGTGACCTTATGCTGCAAAATCATGTATTGTATACATTGACTATGTAAATGCATTCTTTAGGAGTATTATTTTT
>NW_010238826.1:0-975 GCF_000690775.1 Eurypyga helias | reverse complement strand
CGCCCCCCCCCCCCCCCCCCTTTTAAATTACATTATTTTTCACTGATCTCTCTAAATGATTACCCTTGAAATTTTATTCATGCACTTGTATTCACAACTTGGTCATTACTCTGTCACTCCTCCTGAGGCAGAGAAACTTACTGGTATGCAAAAAAACTATTGGCATTTTTTGCCAAATATTTATACCTAAACTGGGTTGCACGGATATTCACTAAAACTGCAACATGACTGTATTTTGGGATGAAAACTGATTGACATATCCTTTTTCCCTCCAAGTACCGTTGATTCACCTAAGAAGTAATCCAGACAGATTCACCAGGGAAGCATTTCACTCTGAATGTTTCATTATAGTGGATGATGACTAAACAGAACTGTATGATTGAAGCAGGGCTCCCCAATTCTTTAGACTGAATCACTATGATTTTTCCTAAAATTTACTGAAGTGAATAGCAAGGCATCCTTTTGACTGTAATGGATTTTGGAGCACCCCTTAAACTCATATGAATACTGACATGGGATACTCCCATTAAGTCCAAAATATGGAGGTTATTATATCCCATTTTTGGATACCTAGAAAAGAAATTGAGTGTTTAACAATAATATGGACATATACATTCTACTGTTTTCAAAAAGAGTAAACTAACCACTAATGCAATGCTACCAAATAAGAAGTCTCAACAACAATTCAAGAAAGTACAGTTTGATGAGCAGACAGGACACTATTTTATAAATATACAAGGGGAAAAAGTGTAAAATATTTCTATATAGTATATCTTGATATAAAAAAAATTTATATTATACATATAAAAGCATATAGGGTATATCTATTTTTATAGTATACATTACTTGTATAAATATAATACTGAAGTAATATAACATGAATATTATATGATATGACACAGCAAAATGTATGTCACATTGTATTATACATTAAATTATACATAAATTGTACATTTTAATATATACACAGAACAT
>NW_010238825.1:0-1833 GCF_000690775.1 Eurypyga helias | reverse complement strand
TTGCCAGATCCGGGTGCCTGCGGGCGGCTGTCCCCCGCGTAGGCCGTGTCAGGGGCTGTCCGGGTGTCAGACTGAGGAAACCTGGACCCTGCGGAGAAGGAAGAAGGAAGCCCTTAGCAGAAGCTCTCCCCTTGCCTTGTCTCAGGGCGGTGCTGGATCACAGGCTTCAAAGTTGAAAAACGCGCTGTGGATGCGCGGGGAAGCTGTGGTAAAACACAACCCCGGTCCCGGTTGTGTGTTTAGGACAGCAGGGAGAAAAACCTTGGGGCCAGGCCCAGCCGCAGCAGCGCGAACTGAAAAACCTCGCCGCACCAAGCGTGCGACGGGCATACAAGGTGCCAGCGCAGGTGCTCGCCGAGCGCCTGGGGTCGGTGGGGGCACTGGAGCAGGGCTATGGCCTGCCTCTGCCTGACAGGCTTCAGAAGTTTGAGGGACAGACCATAAGCGTCTCTTGGGAAATTTCCATTCGGCCTGTGCGGGCTGTAAGTGGAGGAGGAGTACCGCTTCGCAGGAGCTTTTCTGTGCAGTGTTGGTGACACACTGCCAGCTGCTGAGGAGACTGCAGGAGGCAGGTTTGAGGGCTACGTGCTAAAATCAAGGGAAAAGTGGGCTTTGCAGCGCTTTGGATAATGCTGGGGCCAGGATGGCAGTCTGGGTAGAGAGCTGAAGTAGAAAAAAATCTGGAAAACTGGAGAAAGTCTTCACTGAGACTATAATTTCAACTGAAAAAATAGGCATAAGGGCAAATGTGAGAAGTAAAACAAAGTCTGAGACAAGAACTGGGCCATCTTTGGTTTTTAGATTGTACCTTTTCTTCCCCTGGCCACGGGGTTGGAACTAGATGGTCTTTAAGGTCCCTTCCAACCCAAACCATTCTGTGATTCTGTGATTCACCTTCTCATCCAAGATCAGTTCCCATTTTGAAGGGTAAAAAAATAAGACCCAAAAAGGCCATTTTTGTTTCTAATAAACTTTATACTGAAACACAAAAAGTGGATGTTTGATCTCCATTCCCTGAATACCTCTGGTCTATTCTGAAGAATAGTTAGATTGTATACATAATCTTTTGATACTTAAATATGGTCTTATCCCACATACCTACCGTACACTAAGTACGAGTTGAGTGGGGTACACTGGTGGGAGAGAACGCAGAGCAAATATATGTGACCTAAAATAGAGCATAAGTAATCTCTGTATATTTTTAGCTGCCCAACTTCCTACACACATCATGACGACCTGAATGAAAACATTCTATAGATGAATAAAGGTATGATATTTTAGAAGACTATTTAAAGACCAATTTCATGAGCTCTGAAATCACTAGAACGCATAAATCCTAACAGCTTATTACAGCTTATGCTAGGTGCTACCAAGTAATTGAACTTTCTCTAACAGCATAAAAAAAAAAACAAAACCCCTCATGAAACTTTTTTATTATTGTGGATGTGAAAATAAAAGATTGACAATGTGGCTGCTGTGGAAGCGTGTCCTGGTTTTATCCATGCATAAGGATCACTAACAAAGACAGCAATTTAAAGGTTGGTTTACAAGATATAGCAAGGCTAAAATGATACATACATGTAGCATAAAGCAATTGATGTATCAAATTTATTCACATTTTTTCAGCAGATAAAATAGATTCACATGGCATGTGTGGTTGTTTTCTTATGAACATATATATTTTGCCTCAGTGTAGTATCATTTTATTCTGATAGCTAATCATTATTACGCAGCTGAGAATGGACTACGCCACTATTTGCTTAGTGACTTTTCAAAACGTCAGAGAAGTGCATCAGTTGAAAATACTGTCATAGAATCATGGAATGGTTTAGA
>NW_010238824.1:0-5877 GCF_000690775.1 Eurypyga helias | reverse complement strand
TTTTCATATAGCATTGTCTTTCCTTGGAAAACAACAAATCTTTCATTACTAGTATGGATTCCAATACATGAACCCAGAGTTACCCCACCTACTTGCCATGACATTGCAGTTACTTTACGACTATATCTCTAGTGAAACTGGCCACATTTCACAATGAATATTTTTGACACAGATAACTTCTTTGCTTTGGTTGGGCAACATGGCTCTTAATTCTGAAACTGAGGTTGTTTGGAACACAGGAGAATGTAGGCTACTCTTCAAACCTTACTGAATGTGATTGTCTTCAATTACAAACAAAGAACTCAAAAGAGAGCAAAATAAAACTTACAGAACCAGCAGCAGAACCTGAAAGCCCAAAGTTACAAAACATCATCCATTCAACATCATACAACTCAAAACTTCATTTTCTCTTCTGTCTCTTTCTAGCTATTCTTTCCAAATACATAAGAATTTTCTCAGCAGAATTCTCCCTTTCCTCTGAAGTGAGGAGTGTTTTTAAGGGTATTATTGTGGGGTACCTGTTAGGCAAATACAACTGACACGTAATATCGGAAATGAAGGATCATCAAGAAACATTTCATTTATGCGAGAGTTTAAAGAGACTAAAAGTGCTAGCTTAAGACTGACAGTTTCTCTCACAATGAGCAGAATATAACTTTTCTTGACAATTTATCCTTCTGTAAATTGCATCAACAGCAATATTAAGACAAGATAAGAATCACAGACTGAAATATAATTTTCATTATCAAGAAATATTTTTAAAACATATTTTGGTTCATCTTAATTATAGGAAGGTTTATAACACTTGTTATGGTGGATTTAATTCACCCTAAGTGATGAATGTGAATCATAATCATAATAAGAAAATATAAATCAGACAGCAGCTTTTTTCTGTACTGTATTTTATGATGCTTAGTCATATCTTTATATCTTCTATTTTTCTTAGGGAAAAATATAGATGTTTATTGTAGGGTATGGTTACAAGTAATTATGGAAATATTACTGGAATAAAGGTGCTGAAATAAAATATGATGATGATCATAACCCTATTTTACTTAGTAAATATTCTTAATTTTAACTAATATTAAACATGTTCATATTTCTCTGGAATAAATAACAATTATTGCTTATGTGTATATGAGATTCTCGGAGTTTTACTCACATATAAGCACTTATGCTTGCATGTTAGTTCATTTTTAAACTGTCTAAAGTAATCATTTAGACTGGCCTTCTTAATTAGGACACACATACCTAAACATTTCCTTCACTGTAACCTAATTCCACAGACTAAGTGCAGGTCAGTTTTAGACTATAGTCAACTGAGTAAAAGCATCTTCTTAATAACATAAGAGGGTATTTAAGTTATTTCAAAATTGGAACCTTATAGGTAGGGCTGGACTATGACTACTCTCCATAAGACTATAATTTAGAAAAATCTTAAACACACTTCTGAGCTTTCATTTTAACTTTTATTCATATAACAGCTTGAACTCAGAAGTTTGACACCTGAGCCTGAACAACTTGACACCTAAGGAATACAGTCTAATTATTTTATCTTTTGAAATATACTAAATATCCTAATGTGGGAATGATTATTACTAGAGGAAAACTATGGTTGCCTATAGAGCTACAATGGAAAGCAAGACTGACACATTTAAGCTACTTGTCCCATAAATGTATGGTTAGCTTAGTAGCTAGCAACCTTGCTTTGGAAAATTGACAACATACAAATATTTCTGCTAAATTATATCGATAGGTATGTGGACTGTTTTGTATAGAAAGTGCTTTCAGACATAAATACAAAATACATGAAAATATACTTCTTTTAAATTCTTTAAGGAGTAATGTTGTGAGGTGTTACGGAACTTCAGTAGACACAAGTCTTTTGGAAAGAAATGTGAATTTCAAATGAACCACCTGTTCTGCTTTTAGTGATAAATGCTGTTTTATTAATAGAAGCATTAACATTTGAATGATCATATAGGCATATGGAATTTAAGACACTTTTTACAGTGTTGAAGTGACCTGGTGTTCATAGGTCACAGAGCATTGCAGAATACAGGACTGGAGTCTCTTAGTCATTATTATTCCCATTCCAAAAAAACTGCAGATTTGCAGGGTGAGGCAGAGCACCCCTCCAATGCTGTGGTGCTAACAGTTATACAAATGTTTATAAATATATAATAATACGAGCACAGATTTGCATAAAGTAGCAAAAATTACAGGTGCTGCAACATGGAGATCAGAAATTTCATCCACAGAAGTCTGATAACTCTTAGGTTAAAACAACAGGCTGATTGTTTGCCCTTTCAGTTTCTGGAGGATTAGGCTGCAAATGCCTGGGTTCCACGTGTGCAGTCTGTTGCATGCAAATAGTTTCAGCAATAACACCTGTCCCTGTCAAGCTGCAGTGGGAAAGTGTGCATTGGGGTGTTTAAAAATGACACCATGACAGTTGAGATCATCTAACATGCTCAAGGTAACAGGCTCCTGGCTTAATCACAAGGGTCTGGAGTCAGGGCATAATCATTGATGGCTCCTTCACTGCAGAATTTGCTCCCCGCCTTGGTTCATCGGAGCCTGAATCTTGCGGATTTCTCAGGCATGCTGCAACATCCATTTGTTCTCAGGCTTTTCCAGAGGCAAGAAATAAAATGAGGAGACTTTTCAGGTGATTTGACAGGATCTGGAAAGTCATTGTCAGTTTTGCTTTAAATGGAGAGCACAATGGTGTCTAAATATGCACGGAGTGGCACACAGTTTCTGGCACAAAGAAATAGCTTGCTGCAGATTGAATTAAACCCTATGGAAAACATTTTATTAGGTTCTTGGGATAAAAAAAGTTTCCCAAAACTTTAGAAACACCCTCCTGCTCATATTTATTTCAGTTACTTAGCACTTATATCTGGTTAACTAATACTTCAGTATATAGACTCCTCATTTGCAAGGTGTGGTGAAAGGCAGGACCCATGCAACCAAATGAAGCTCTACTGACTAACTTAGAAGTTTGCCTGAGCTGAAGAATTAAGCATTTATGCATTTAACAACTCTGGAAGAAATTAATTGTCTATTTTTCAAAGAATGTGGGATTTTTTTCCTCACTTGTTCACTACTTTTAATATGTCTAAATAAATATTTGCTTATCTTTGGAATATGAAAACTTTGAGATTCTTTTTTTCTGCCCAGAAACACCCAGAAGTACGTATACTGTAGAAAAGAATGAGAGATCATTGCTCATCCTCTGAAATGAGAAAACTTAAAAAAACTGAGGGGAGAATTATGATGAAAGTGGGCTTTACAACCTGTAAATACAAATACTGCTGTTCACTTTTTAAGTGGGACCCAGCTCTAACTGAAAGCTTGACTTACTGTCTAATCTTGCATTAAAAGCTAGTGAGTTTTTATTTAAATACCCATGAGAATGAATTTTTATTAAAATACCCATGAGACACAACATTTAAGATCTTTAAGATACAAGATTTACAAATGTATCTGTCTGAGGAAGAATACCTTTTACTCAAAGCCTTCCTACTTAAGACAGGGCCTCTAAAAAAACTCAGACCCCAAAACAAAACACCCTCCACACTTACTAGACAAATTAAGTTGCACGTTGTTTTGTTTTATTAACCTGATTATAACAAGTAAATATTTACTGCATACTTTGCAATACTTTACTATACTTCACATATAGTATGGGTACTGAAGTGCTTGCAGAATGCATAAGGAAGACTGGAGGTGTTGTTTTGTGAATTATTCTCCACTAGTTACTCTTCTTCTCAAGTAAGGCTGTATTTAAAAATGTTAGTGAAGTCAAAAAAAATTGGTTATTTTTCAGAAATTCGCTATTTTATGTCTGAGTGTATTAGGAAGCAGGGCACACACTGCTGTACTACGTGCCACTGATCTCATTTTTCTTTTTGTATTGTTCTGACAGCAAGGTCATTTATCTTTTGGATAAGGATAAGAAGCAAAAAAATAAAATAAGAAAGCTATTTAATTTGAAAGGTAGGTTGTATTCTCTTAAGTTGAGAACATTTTGCCACTGCTTATTGCTAATTTTTATTCCACCACAAGCAAGCACACTTTCTCCTCATTAAGTTGACTTGGTGATAGGTTTGGCAATGAAGCCAAAGAATTTATGAGCATGACATAGTATATTAAGATTACTTACATTGCATTCTTATTCTTTAATTACAAGGAGGACCAAAGAGGATGAAGAGGTAGAAAAAAAAACCCACCAAACAGCAGTCTATGGGGGGCAAAAAGCTGACCCATTTCTCTAAGAAACATAAATTTCTTGAATGTTTGTTTTGATTTGACATATCACAGATATTAAAGACAGTGTATTGGAGTAAGTGAAATGCACTAGATTATGCATTAAAAAAAGAAGTTGGGCATCAAAATAAAACACTAGGGTGTGCAGTGAAGTGCACCATTCCAAACCTCTCTTCAAAGTATCCTAGATAGTCTTCAAAATAATGGAAAACTATTCTACCAGGTTGCTGATGCTTTCTCTGTGAGAAGGTCGTTTGGTGCTAAGATTCCACAACAGGTGTATGAGATGGAAGGTGATCACTTTTAACCATTCCCCATATGTCTCCTCCACCACAGCTTCTTGTTGGAAAACAGAAATTGGCATGAAAACAATCCTCTTTTGAGATAAGAAAGGGGAAATATGTTTCATGACTTTACAGTTTCAGATTTATAAAAATCTATTCTAACAAGTTCTAGAAACTTAAATTTTCTAATTAGAAACATTTTTCTGACTATTCTGTCAGCTTTTTCCCTGAATTGAAAAGCAATACATATGACAAACAGAAAAGTCACTTTAATTTACTGAATTCATAGGCATTTGTAAAAATGGAAAAAAAAAATACTAAGTCTTACAGTATTTGTGAAGGTACGTCTATAACTGCAGAAAAAATTGATTAATTTAGATCTTTGAAATCCTTCAGACTAGTCAAAATAAGTATCTCAAACAGGGTACACAGCTTAATTCCTTTTGTTTCAGTCAGAATCCTTGTACTTCTGCTTGAAAGACTGTTGAGAAAATGCAGGTCAGATCTAAGTCGAAATGTCTATTACAGGAATGCAGTCAGAGCTTTTCATATAGTAATTGATACGGAACATAATGCAAAACTGGAATTTTAACAGCCTAAACAGACTTAATCCTTTTTTATTTTTTCCTTCTAAAATTCTTAGGGGTATTAGGTCTTATATTCTGTTTGGTTTGGGGTTTTTTTTTGTTATTGCTTCAACAAAAAGATGTACAAAGTCACACAAACGTTGCATATGTTTTATTTTACTTTCCAAGCAGTGCTGTCAGACACACAGATCTATAACAAGCCAATTCTGACTCTACAGATATTTATTTCCTTGACATCCAGCAGCCAGTCTCTATTTTGACTTATTTCCCCTTCTCTGCATGTTTCCCTATTCTATTTCATGTCACACTGCCTAGACTTGATTATTGATATCTTCCTCAAATATTTTTACTTCTGTTGCAAGTGTCTGTAACAGTGACTTTGACCCTTGCATTTATATCCATCAATCCATTCCTTCCCAAAGCAGTTCTTCTCCGCTGAAACACAATGCTGTGCATTGACTACCAAGCCATATAGGAAAAGATGTTTAAGGGTGGGGAGATACACACATTCACCTCTGTGTTTTCTGCATTAGTGAAGAAACATATAAGTACAAGAAATGAACACCAAAAATATTGAAAACTAACACTAAACACTTCTGATAATCTTTTCCATGGCAGAAGACCACATTCTTCTTGTATATACATACTACTTTCAAAAATCTGAAGTGTTTGAGATACGAAAACTGAAACTAGAAGGATTATGTGTAATCCTGTCGTGGTTTAACTCCGGC
>NW_010238823.1:0-1603 GCF_000690775.1 Eurypyga helias | reverse complement strand
CTCCCAACCCAAACCGTTCCGTGACCCTGTGAGCGGTTGCTGATGTGACAGATGTTCCTGGGGCCAGACAGGCTTTGATGTGGCCGTGACCCCTCTCAGATTTCTTCAAGAAACTTTATTTTAGGCTGAGCGATTTCCCGTGTCTGACCAGAGTTCCTGATTCCGAGTTTCCCCCTCCTGGCGCGCGTCTCCTGTGCGGGCGGTTTCTCTCTGGGGGCTCCCCTGCCCCCTTCAGCAGCTTTGCTGAGCCCTCGGCTCTGCTTTTGCTCCCCCGGTGCTGTGACGCGCGGCGTGGGCCGGAGACCTGGCTGATTCACCGTGTGCCTCGTCATCAGTCGCCTCCTCTGATGAGCGCTGCCAGCAGAACCATGGTCTGATCCATCCCGTTGGCAGAACGTGGCAGGGATGCGCTTTTCTGACGGTGTGGCCAATTATAGCTCACCCTGGGAGTGCAGGGGCGAGCTAACGAGCCTCGTTTGAGCTCTCCCTAACCCGCTCCACCACCCCTGCGCCATGGGGCTGCTTTTCTGGCCGGCTGGAATCAACGTGACCCTGCTGCTCCCCGGGATGTCTCCGAGGTCTCGTGTGTGCCCTGCGGCCTGTGACACGAAGGCGCTGAGCTTAGTGTTTTCCCTTTCCAGCAACTGGTTTCCGTGGAAAAGTTGCCCAAATACTCCCAGGCTGGATTCGAGGGGTTTAAAACGCTGAACCGTATCCAGAGCAAACTCTACCGGGCTGCGCTGGAGTCGGATGAGAACCTGCTGCTCTGCGCTCCCACGGTAAGGATCCTGCTATCCCGGTCCCCCGATGGGGAATCCAGAAAGATGAGCTGTTTGGGTGGAGGAATCCTGGCCCCTGCGGGCAAACCTTTACACTGGAAGAGACGGGAATTCGATGGGATCGGTTCCGCTTGCCTCGTAGGGTGCCGGGAAGACGAACGTGGCGCTCATGTGCATGTTGCGGGAAATAGGGAAGCACATCAACATGGACGGAACCATCAACGTGGATGACTTCAAGATCATCTACATCGCGCCCATGCGCTCCCTGGTGCAGGAGATGGTGGGCAGCTTCGGGAAGGTGAGGAGAGGTTGGATCCTGCCCCTGCTCGAGCTGTGGCCTGGGGAGATGAGCTTGATCGCGGTGGCTTCGTTCTGCCGCGCTGGCGAAAGCCTGGGTCGTGCCTTTAATCTCTGCTCGCGTCGTCTGGGCTCCGAGTGTGCATCGATGTGGGCGCCGGGTGTCCGTGTGGGCTGGGAAATCCACGTGTGGGGACGTGCGTGGAGCTGCGGGGCTGGGGAACGCGCGTTTATCCGGCTGAACTCCCTCTGGGTTTCCTCCCAGCGCCTGGCGACTTACGGCATCAACGTGGCCGAGCTGACGGGGGATCACCAGCTGTGCAAGGAGGAAATCAGCGCCACCCAGATCATCGTCTGCACCCCGGAGAAGTGGGACATCATCACCCGCAAGGGAGGAGAACGCACCTACACCCAGCTGGTGCGGCTGGTCATCCTGGTGAGCAGCGCCGGCGCCTGCGAGGCCCCGGCGGGGAGGAGGGGCACTGGGGGTCTCGGCGTTGGGGTTCCTCGACGTGCCGTAGCGGCTG
>NW_010238822.1:25053-29227 GCF_000690775.1 Eurypyga helias | reverse complement strand
TGCGGCCGCCATGTTTGGTGAGGGCAGGGGCGGCGCGCGGGGCCTGGTGCGGGCCCGGCTCCCTCAACGGCGGGGGCCCACCGTGTTTAAATAAACCATTCGGCCTCCATAGGCTGTAGGAGTGGGAAGTCGGCGTCAGTGCAGGGTCCTGCGGGTCCTTTTCACTCGTGAGGCCCTGCAAGAGGGGGAGAGGAAGGTGGCGAAGCCCCATTGCATCTCCTGTGGCCTTTTGGGTGGCGTTTTAGTGGCCCAGGTCCCCCCAAGTGACAGCGTGCACGCATGCCTGATGTGTGGCACCAGACACCTCCCCGCAGCTGGGAGAGTCGATTCCCTTCCAGTCAGGCCAGGACGTGCTCATCCCGAGCCACCATGGCCAGGAGAGCAGCTGCTGAAATGTTTTCCCTGCATGTGGTCATCACTAATCCCCGTGTTCTGTCACGACAGGCTTTTCCTACTGCAAAGCCAGCAGGGAATCCACGGGGAAAATGTCACATCCCGCACGTGAGGATTTCCCCAGTAACACTAGATGGTACCAGAGCTCCACACAGGCTCAGACAGGCCTTGGCCAGGGAGAAAGTCCCTGGGAAAGGGAAATTCTGAACCATGGAAAGCTGAAGACGTAAAGCTGCAATATATTAATCCGCTGTTGGCAAAGCAATCGCTCTTTTCTACGGGAAAAAGCGGAGAGGGGAGTTGTGAATAATAACATTCTTCCCGCGGCAACAAGTGTAACGTGGAGTTTGTGGTTAAAAATTATCAGCAAAGTGAAGGTACTTCAGTGCCTGGTAGGGCAGCATTTGAAGGCTAATTCTCGGGGAATTCTTCATTACTAGAAATCATTTGGTAGTTAGGGAAAATCTAAGTATTTTATTTTAAGCAGAAAATGCCATTAAATCGTTCAAATGAGGTACATTCCTGGTACCATTAATATTAGGAACTATTGAAACAGCACCCAGAACGTGATCACCTATTTCCCTAAGCAGTGGCGCCCATTGCAACACGCTGCCTGAAATATTCATGTGTTTAAAAAAAAAAAGTCTTCCTGCAAATGAATATTTATGCCATGAATAATCCTTAATGTCTTTGTAGCTTTCAACGCATTGGGGCAAAGTGTTTCAAGTTTCTGCACCTACAATGAAAAATCTAAACCCGACACCTAAATAGGTGGCCTGATTTCAGCCGTACGGAGCACTGCGAGTAGAGACATCATTTCCTTCCCATAGTTGCCTCTGTAGCATGACAGCATTTTAACAGCCTAGAGTAACTCAGCACAGCAATTTAGGTGATGAAATGAAGTATTGAGATAGCAGGGAGAAATAATAAAGGCAGAACTGGCACTTGGCCAGAATAATTTTTCTAAAACTCCACTCTCCTGCAGAAGTCTTGTGGGATGATCTTATGGCTAAATATGGTCAGGACTTCAGTGCTGCGCCTCGTCCAACACAGCAACGCTGGTGTTTCCTCTCCTTCCAGATGAAGAGTTGGCGGCGGTGTCCTGTTTTTAGTGGTGTGGGTGTAAAATATGTTGGTTAAATCTCACATCGCCTGAGCTCAGTCTGCTCTGCCACGTCGGGTTTCGTGCCCAGACCTAGCAAAGCTGAAGGTCCGTGATTGACATTGTAGGCTCCTGCTTCATTGTCTTCATCTTGTAGGTCAGTGACTTTGGCATTCAGGGTGAGCAACAGCTCTCCCGCTCCTTGAGCCCGTAAGTCAACCGGAGCGCCCGGTCCTGAGCCACAAGCTATGTGACGTAAACAACGAAAGAGAGCGTGCTACCACTGAACTCCCACAGTGACAGTGAGACCAGCGATGAGGCTGGTGTGCAATCCATGCCGACGGCCAGCAAGAGCTGGTCCATAAAGTGGACTGGTCCATAAAGAGCCTGTAGTGATAGGACAAGGGGTAATGGGTATAAATTGAAATCAGGGAGGTTTAGATTAGATAGCAGGAAGAAATTCTTCACAGAGAGGGTGGTGAGGCACTGGAACAGGTTGCCCAGAGATGTTGTGGATGCCCCATCCCTGGAAGTGTCCAAGGCCAGGCTGGATGTGGCTTTGAGCACCCTGGTCTAGTGGAAGGTGTCCCTGCCCATGGCAGGGGGGGTGGAACTAGATGAACTTTAAGATTCCTTCCAACCCAAACCATTCTATGATTCTATAAAGTGCTGGGAATGTCTCAAAACACACCTGGAAATGCAGGCAGAGTCTTCTGCTCGTGTTTCAGCACGAGAGCAACAGCTTTGCCATCACCTCACAGCACAGGCTGCTCGGCCGTGCGCTTGCCTCTGCCCCTTCCTGCCCAAAGGATGTAGGAACTCCGTACTGCTGCTCGCTGGGGCTTGGGGCCGTGTTGGTCAGCTGCTGGGAATGGGAGTAGAGATTTGGGAATAAAGATGAGGGCATATTTGGGGCTATCTGGTAACCTTGAAATAAAGGAGTGGAATCTAGGTAATAATTAGCTGCAGGATGGAAGGTGAAATGTTAAAGAAGGACTACACAATGCCCTGCATGAGTAAAGCTGCTACTGGCTGTTGGGGCTGTGCCTGTCGTTTCCGCCCAGAGCCCTGCCATGCTCCTGGTTTATTCTACAGGGGAGAGGTGTGGAAATGTCCCAGACTGGACCCACATCGGCACCCTGACAAGGACCAGTCTGGACCAGGTCGGGGCATTAGCTGAAGGTACAGAAGAGCTCTGCTCCCTGGGAATGAACGGCCGGGGGCTGGAAGAATGGGTTTCTATCCACCAGCTCTTGAAGTGGAATTTCTCTCTGACCACAACAGCAGAGCTGTAGAACGAACAGACCATTAAAATGTCCGTTCAAAAACAATTGTCACTTCCCATTTATATTTACTGCTGCTTCATTCTATTGAAAGTCAAAGGCCTATTTGTACCTGATGAAAGGTTTGGGATAGATCAATTGACAGGAAAAGGCTCTGAGGATTGAAACCTACAATTCCACATGGACAAGCGCTAATCCATCAGCCTGCTGAGCCCAAGCAAGGTGCCGCAGGTCTTTCCAGGCACTCGGAACTGGCTCATGTCACGGCTCTTGTGCTTGTTTGGCCCAAAAAAAGATGTTCAGTGCTAGAACTGTAAAAGAGATTCTTATAACTGAGCTTCTGGGAAAAGAGTTGTGGTCTTTTCTACCTACCTTCGGCGTCTCCGCAGATTCATTGCCTCTGTTAACAGGGCAAGCTTTCCATGGTGACTTGAAAGCGGATTTCCTCCCCCCCTTTAATATTGCAAGTGCCTCCTAGTGCGTTGCAATGGGCTGACGAAGTGTTGTCTGCTGTATGGAATCAGGTTTCATAAGGACTCACGTGATTGTGATGTGAATGACAGGCCCTGTTTGTATCCTGATGTCGCTGAGATGGGAGGAAACTGCCCCTGTTCTCCAAAAACCAGGACCCAAGAGGAGGGATTGAGAAAAAAACCCAAGCCTCACTGCGCAGGAGGAGAAAAACGGTAGCAGAGCAAGGAAAACAGGGTAGCTCAGGGCCTGCCTTAGCAGCTCTCTACCTCTGTCTAAATAAGAAACAAGCTTTTACTTCAGCCCTGGTTTGTGAGGAAATGAGATCATGTGGTGATAGCCCATGTGTGAGTGCACACTCCCCCCTCCACTCTTCACCCAGCACCAACCCCTGGTAATTCCTGAATTCTGGTGCCAAATCCAGCCAAAGGGACAGCAGGTAGACATCCCAAAGGTACCAAGTTCCTAAAAGTGTGTGGGTGAGAGGGAGAAACCCTCCGTTTATGCCTTCTCTGAGTTCAACCATGATCCAGAAAGTACAAATCCAGGAAGAGACTGGACAAAAATTCCCAAGCCATGGAAAAACCTTGGTAGCATTCCTACCTCCACGACACCAGAGAGTCCACTCTGGAGAAAATGCCTAAGAAGGGGACTCTGGGGTGGCTGATCAGACAGGGATTGCTCTGGGTGAGGGATTCATCCTGCCTTTTTTCCCACATGGCTTCTCTGGTGTCCAAGAAGGGGTGAACGCCTGCCGCAGCCCCGGTACAATTGGGTTTAAGAGTCCATCAACCATGAGGCACGAATCCATTGGAAACCAGGCTTCGTTGCTTCCAGCACTCACAGGGCAACATGTTTTATTGTAACGCTTGAAAGAAAACGGTTCGTTTAGCTCTTTCCCCTTGTAATTTCTTTTCTTTCACTA
>NW_010238822.1:7584-25036 GCF_000690775.1 Eurypyga helias | reverse complement strand
ATGCTGTGAGAAAGACTGTTCTCAGGGTATTTCAGGCCCTATAAAAATGGTCGGGTTTGTTGGCTTTTCAGGGGGACGACAGCCAGGCCAGGGCAGGAGAATCACTATGACCGACCAGCGCTAATTCGCCTTCGGCTACGAGCCAGCCTGCATCCCGGGCGGGAGAGAGGAGCAGCGGAGATGCTCCCTACCTCGGCACAGCAGCAGCCAAGAGCTCTCGATTTAAGAAACAGATGAATTTGAACCGCGTTGGAATGCCTTCAAAAATCTGCTAGCACTCTCCTCCCTGCCGAAAGCCGAATAAATCCCCTTCGTATTTCAGGCTCCTAGCGAGACCCTGAAATATTATCAGTGCTCGTTGACACTCTACCTGCCCTTCATCCCACCTGGCTTTCCACAAAACACATTTCCTCTGCTTTCAGGGTGAAAAAAAAAAAAAAAAAAGAGGCAGGTTCATTCAAACTCTGACACTTCTCTAGCATGAGGGTGATCAAGTCTCCTCCATTCTATATTTGGTATTTTAATAGGCCTTCCTTTTAGACCTTTAATGAGTTTTTATTCCCCTTTGTATATCAGACGCTTCAGTCCGACCGACAGTTTTACTCACCCCATGTGGAGTAATATGAACACTCAGGACAACCTTTTATTCCTGTGGCAAGGTTCACTCTGCCAACATTCTTCTCTTGCTTGCAGTTGGGGGGATGTGTTTTGACCCTTTCCTCACCGCCGTTTCGCCCATCTTCCAGCCCTTGAGCAAGGACGTTCCCCCAGTGCAGGCAGGAACAAACCCAGCCCGGCTGTCCGTGCTCTCAAGAGCTTGCAGCTCTGTATCAAGGGAAGAGGGGGAAAAAAAATCAAAATGAGAGCCAGTGTGGGCTTTGGCTCATCTGAACAGATGAGTTCTGTGATTTCAGCCTGAGCCCAGACTTGCGGGACATTTTACTGCAGTTTGCAGCAAGCGGGTCAGGCTGGGGGCTGTCCTCGTGCCCCCGGGGAGCTCTGGGGACGTGGAGGCTGTGCTGCAGTCTTTTATCATTTGCACAACGCACCGACGAGTGACGGGCTGGAGAACACATGGAGCTGTGACTCTGCTCCCTTCATTTCTAACATACCCCAGAGCCCAGCACAGAGAGAGAACGAATCTCAGCTTGCAAGGCGTGAGGAGCCCGGCCTCATGGTCATGCTGCAAGGGCAGTGGGAAAAGACACATGCCCGAGCTGCTGGGGGGGGGTATGAGGCAGCCCCCCACTGGGCCTGGACCCAGTCAGGAGGTGCCCAGATACCGTGTTCTTTAACCTCAGATGGTGAACAGTCACCGGCGGCACGCAGGAGGGTTGTTGCAGGACACCTGGCTGGAGTTACGAAGGATTACACATGCCAGGCTGGGTGCTGCACAAATAAAATACAGAGGTGTCAGTCCTGGCCCCCAGACCTTGCTGGACAGTGACGGGATGGGTGACGTGGGTGGAGGAGGGCATGAAGGAGGGGAAAAAAGACAGAGCCTCTGCGAGAAGTTGAGAACCCCAGTGGGCAGAGCCCCTGGGCTGAGCCCCCGCTCCATGGGATGTTGGTGTTCTCCAGGCACAGGGATTCACGGCGTTTTTTAAAGGCAAATTTTGGAGAGGAGAAGATGGGCGTGCAGATCTGTGAACATTTTTCTTGCTGTTTTGTTCTGCGTTTGGGCGCGGGGGACCATCTAGGTGCCTTCTGCTGTCTGCGAGGCAGGCAGAGTGGTTTCAGGCATTTCTCGTGCTTAATTACATAGGTCCAATGGAGTCGTATAATTTAAAAACATATGCCATTAAAGGTTACATATTAAGCATGGTCTTGGTTTTTTGATGTTGCAGAAGGCTTAGACTCATCTGCTGAGAATTAGGAGGTTATTACCCTGCGGAAGCTAATCTAAATTGCCTGTTATCCATAGGCAGAAAATTAAAGGAATATTTAAGCCCATTCCACAGATTACAAAGTTGGTGGCATAGCTCTGTAACCAGTAGTATTAGTATCTTGCATTTGATAGTTGCCAATAATTTAAGTCAACTGTTTAACATCTGGCATTACTATATAATGTCTGGCTTAAGCTGTAACCTTTTTTTCCCCCCTGCTTTTAGAAAAGCTTTTTCTGCTTTAAGAGAATTTTGATTACTAAAGCCCTTCCCAGGACAGATTTATCCTGTGATTTAACATTTTGTGATGGAGTCTCATTCTGAATCAGTTGAATAATTGGCAGTGACTTTGGTATTAAACTGATTCATGATGTACATCCAGGCCCTTAAATAATTTAACATTATTGTCTTCATAATCGAAGCCCCTTTTTGCCCATTAAAAAGTATTGGAAACAGTCTAGTGATCTGCTTTGATTAAAGTGCAGAGGATTGGTAATGATTAGAGATAGTCAGCCTTCCTTCGGGGTCACCCTCAGCTGAAAGGCACTGCGTGGCTCCACGCAACACCAAGCATGAGCTGATGGTCCCGATGGTTCCTGGGCACTGCGCTTGTTCAGCAGCAATAACCGAGGCTGCATGGCCCGCATGCATGGGATTTGAACGGTCTCCACTCAAGTGATGAACAGGAAAATACGCCTATCATGCCAGCAAAGACTGGGAATACCTTTTTGCTGAGCGGAGCAGTCCCGGTGCTCGTCTGGAGCAAGGCGCATGGCCGAGGAGGGCTGCATGGGTGCTGCACCCCTCTCCGAGCCCATCAGGTAGCCAGGATGTCCTTCCCATGACGATGTCCGACAGCCCTTACCTCACTGCAGGGTCTCCACTCAGTTTTGGAAGAAAACATTCTGCAGAAAATAGCGTTGTTCTTTTTGGAAAGCCCGTAACTGCGATCAATAAACCTGGGCAAGAAACAGAGGCTGCATTAGAGGAGATCGACGGCTCTCGTCACCACGGAGGGACTAACTTAGGGTGAACAAGGTGCTTTGGGTAAAAAGTAAATATAAATGGGCCAAATCCCATCTCTTCTGAAATCAGCACCGCAGCTGCGGTTGCCGGTGCCTGGCTGTCACCGGCGAGCTGATCCCCGGTGGGAGCCCACTGGATGAAGCGCCTGCCGCCAGTCCCGAGGAATCCCACCGCCGCCACCCGGGAGAGGAAGGCTCGGCGCTGCGGAGCCTCGGCACGCCAAATTAAAAGCTGTCCGTTTCACACTCCACTCTTCCCCGGCCTTTGGCAGGGGCTATGATATAACAGGTTTTGCATAGCTGCTAGACATCTTCCTAATAGTATCCCCTGTGAATTCTAAATTTCAGTCACAGCCTCTAAATTTTCATTAAGAGCAGTCACACAGAGAGAATGATGGATTAGATTTTATTGTTGGAAAATCTCCAGATAAAATTAAAGTGCTTCTTTCTTTTCTGAAACCTTTACCTTTCCCCTGTGGTGCCCTATAAATAAGGTATCAAATAATGTTTATCCTTTTCAATTCTGCAATCGTACATGTTTCATGCTTATTCCTGACCACTTTCTGCTTCTTCAGAGATGTCACTCTTCAGTTCAAGCCCAGGAACAGACACGCTACCTCGTGGACTTGGCTTTATTGTCAAGTAGCCTGTCTTTGTGTCCCAGCAGCATTTAGGAGACTTCATTTAAGCCCAGGTACATGTTTGTAAATACAGTGTTGTCTCCTTCCCTTTCCTGGAAGCCTTTCTTTATTTCCTTCCTCCTTCCCATCCAATTCCCTCTGTCCTTTCTTTTTTTCCCTAGCTCTCCACCCTCCCTGCGTCCTCTCTAATCTGCCCAGCTTGCAGGCAGATGAGACACCGCTTCGGCATACGCTGCGATCACGGGGCCGGGCTGAGCCCTTTCTGCTGGGAACCAGCCCCTGTCTCCAATAGCCAAACTGTGATAAGTGGTATCCGCTCCCAGTGGCCCTGGCCAGCAGATTTTTATAGCAGATGTTGTTTCTTCCTACAGTGAAAAGTAGAAAAAAAAAAAAAAAGGTATTCTTTTAGGACAGAGGTCTTAAACACTTTTAGATGCTTTTAGTCTCCAACTGAAAAGCAGGAACCCTGCAGGCAGTTGGTAGGAAGTGTTCAAGAGTTGGTAATGCTGGCATGATTCATACTGGTGTCAGCTCGTTTAAATTAAATTCCACGGGGATTTATCCAGCAAAGGCTCTGAACAAGTTTTAGACAGCATCCCCCACCCCCACCCCTCTCACTTCACAGCATCTTAAATTAATACAGTGCAGAAAGGCCAGGACTGTACCAAGACAAAGGGCTGGCAGAGAGGAGCTTTCTGGGCTCTCAAACAGAGGGAAGGGTCCCAGCATCCCACCACAAGTGCCGGGAATCAACAAATATACCCAGGGGAGAGAGAGGAGCAGTTTCCCTGCTGAAGCAACACAAGCCGTCATTGTCGATGGGGGTCACTGTGTCTTGAGTTGGAGCCAGGGTCCCAGCGCAGGGCCTTGGCCCTGGGGGGGTTCGTGACTTACCGTCGCTGATGCCAGAGCACGTCCCTGCCAGCAGCAGGTATCCCCATCCCAGAAGGCTATGGCTGGCCCCTCCAGCACTGCAGAAGCAGGTCACTCCTTGGGCTCTTGCAAACCAGCAGTATATTGCATTTCCAGGCTGGCCAGAGCCTGGGAGCAGTGTCAGGGCTCCTTTGCCAGCATCCCAGGGCTTCTCCTGCTGCCATTTCCCTAAGGCAAATGCTGGTTTGATGGGCTGATGGGTCATTCCCACCATTTCAGTACATTTTCCTCCCGATTCACCCTACTGGGATAGAGGATAATCCATGCTACCAGAGAGCTGAGCCAGTTCCTTATCTCAAAGAGGACAACCTGCATGGATCAGCCAGGGCTCAGCTTCCTCAATGTCCTTTTTCTCTCAACAGAGGTGGTGAAGGATTTCCAAGAGGAACATCTTGCCCTTCTTCTTATAATGCCTATCACCAGGAGCATGCAAGGGAGCTACCAGCATAGGTGATCTGCGGATGTCAAGCTAATTTATTTTAACAATTTAATTGATTTTTCAGTTGTTGGACTAATTTGCAGAGTTGGGCACCAGGCACTTGGTTTTCCCTCCAGTTTTGCTTAGCCACCACCGACCTAAAGGCTGGTTAACAGTGTGAGGAGCCCAGGCTTGCCAGCACCCGTGGCCGTTGTCTCTTAGAACTATTTTCCATTGTAAAAAAAAGTCTCAGAAATCTCGCACCAGTGGAAAAATCATACATCGGCCGGGAAACAAACAGAAAAGGATCCGAGTCCCATCCTCGCTGCTGCATTTTAATGTCATCCCAAAGGAAGCGGCGCTGCCTTGGCCACTTGCAGCAAAGGAAAGAAAACTCGCCGAGTTTATTGGCTACTTTTATTGGTTTGTCTGTGCCACGTTTTGCAGGCAGCTGTGCCAAGAAAACACCGGTGCATTCCAGAGAGGAGGCCTGGGAGAGGCAGAGGTAAGCCCAGGAGAAGGGTGAAAAGCTGGCAAGAGGAACCTTGTAAATTTGGTACCAGCAAGGATGGAGGGGTGCCAAAGCTGACCGAAATCTGCCATGAAACGAATCACATCGCAGCCTTCCCTTCCCTGCGCAGAAGTCACGACGCCCACAGCTGGGAGAGCGGCCAGTGTTATTTTTGGGCAAGATTTATGCAAGTTCCAAGCAGAGTCTCAGCAAAAAGGAAACGAGGGGGAGAGATGGAGGTTTTGTTTTAACAGAGATGTTGGGAAGACATAGGAGTCAGGAGCAGAGTTAGAGGATCTACTCTGGGGTTGAATACCTCTGGGCTGGATGGACCAGGGACAGATCACGGCAGCCCAAACACAGCTGTCCCTCAGTAGCCCCTGAGCTGCAGTGACTAATCTGAGGATCAGCTAGACCAGACTCCCCACCAGACACGTCCCCAGGTCCTGCCCCTGCCCTGGGTCCCACTGCATGTGCTGGGTGTGGGATCAGAAGGCCATGGTCCTCTGCAAATACAAGTTATCTGAGCAGAGGAAGAGGCAGGATTGCTTTGGCTGCTTCCTAAAAGTTCAATCTCCACGGCCCCGTTGTGGGAGAGGGGAGAGCAAGGGGCACAGGAAAGCACAGGACCTTTAACTCCATTTTCATCTGGGAGGGAGGTGTTGACATTTTAAATGCCATCAATGATACATAATTGGCAGTGTTTTCTATTCTTGAAGTCACTGAAAAGCGAAAAAAAACCCCTATTTTCGATGCCTGTGGTAACAATCCAATATTGGGTTATAAGTGACTCAAACGAGGACGGCGCGATGGCAGGGCATGCTCGGTGCTGGGAAGCATGCCCGCGGGCCAGCATGCTCCGCAGGGTGTTTCACAAGGATCAGCTGGACACCATCCTACCCTCACGCTGCTGGTGAAGTCATCGTGGCTTTGCACCCCCATCCGCATCCCAGTCCCGAGAGCACAGGGCAGAGCAGCTGTAGCTCAGCCCATCAGGCAAAAAAATCATCGTCGTCTTGCCTGTTGCCTCTCTGGGGTCTCGATATCGCCGGCACTTGGAGGAGAGGTTTGCTCTGGCTGGGCTGAGCTCTTCACCTCCTGCCTTGTGCCAGGTACACACAGAGTCGAGGAGGGGAGCCAGGCTGAGAACAGTTCCTCGCCGGAGGATTTTGCTCGTGGATGAACGTGTAGAAGCGGCTTCATCTGGCTGCCGATCGCCCCTGCATAGTAAAACCAGAGGTACCACAGCTCCAGCGTGCACTGCGAAGGTGGGATGTCTTATGATAGGAAGGAAGAACGTTCTATTACCTGGTTGTTCCCAGTGTTTTGCATGTTAGGCACGTCACCTCTTAAAAAGAGGGGAGCAGCTGCTGCTCCCTGGAAATCATTACACATCTCTGCATCCACGTGGCTCTGTACATCAAAACTGCCTCATGTAGAGGCTCAGTTATTCTGAAACCATCCAATGCTTAAGGAAAGAGACCCTAAGCTGACAATTCCAGAGGCTTTGTCCACTGATCCAACACCTGGACCACGGAATGGCAGCCTAGCATGGTGCAGGTTCACCAACATCAATCAGCTGTGGCTCCTCTTGACCCTGATGTTGCAGCGCAGGACCCAAAGGCCCTGGGTACCCCATCCATCATCAGCATGGGTCCTCTGCCCGCCTGCACAACACCACAGCTAGAAGACCCTGAGGAAATGCCACTCCTAAACAGGGAGGTGCTGGGAGCTGCAGGAATCTGGTGGTCGCTTCTGGGAGCAGGGCATGCGGGGTCACAGCAAAAGTCCCAAGAAATTCAAACCCTGGGGATTATGGAGTAATCTGTATGTTGTTTTGCCAATATACCTCAATTTTCTCTTTCTCTGGCTAATTCTAAACTCAGGCATACTCAGATAAGCCTCAAGAGATTACACTGAAAGAAACAGGTAGCTCAAAGGCCACGTGTGGCCTTATCTTCATGCATTCATTTGAATAAATCTGTTCCAAAGATACTTTACATAAACATGTTGAAGGACAAACCCTGGCTCACCCCTGGCAGTTTGTGTTATCAGTAAAGTCTATAGGAAGCTTTTAACTGACTCACAAGGGCACCCGCGTTGCCCTTAGGAAGAGGCACTGAAAATTCGAAACCCCAGGATGCTATTCCACTCCCGCTCTACCAAACCATCCCTCCCCCTGTGCCCGGTTTCCCTATTCATAAAACTCGAGTAATTAATGCTGAGTAACTGCTGAGGGATTTCACAAGTCTCGGTGAAAGATCTGTTATTTACTGGGATGGGGAGGTTTACGCTGGAGAACTCCATGTGAAAGCCGTTACGAGGGCAGAGCTTTAGGAATATTTTTATCAAGTTGAAACTAAATGGTTTGCAGCAATAAGGAAGCTATCCTCAGGAAAACCCACCAAACTGAAGTTACTCCCAGGTTAGTAGCCAGAGCAGATATATTGTCGGTTTAGTATCAAAAGATGTGCGTGAACAAAGACCAAAACTCAACCATGTATCCGTATATCGGTAAGAACAACTATCTTTGCTAGGGAACTTGTTACGGAATCTTGGAAAGAAAACCATTTTGAGGAAAACCATCCCAAAAATGTACTTTTTTTTTTTTTTGTCATCCAAAATAAGGTTCTGATTTTTACGAACAATTTAAAAAAAAAAAGGATCTGGATTAACTCTAAAGCTATTTCACTTTCACTCCATTTCTTTTGCCCCTCCACAGGGAAATCCTCAGTGCACAGTTTCCAAATGTTAATGAACAACAGTCCTTTCTCTGTACCTTTTAGGGCCTGATTCTCCATGATCATCCATAAATATTACTTTAAAAACTTTCCTGAGGAACTCCCAGGGGCCGTGAGAGCAGCCGATGTCAGGAAATGTCAGATATTTCTCCCTCTCCTCCTTGAGACGCTGGTAGCGTGGTTGGAAAAGAACAGATGCCTTAAATGCTTGGAGATTTACAGCACACGCCCCCCCCCACCCCCGGGAACCATAAAACGACAATTTGTTCAATTTCAAAAGCAGACCTCTGCCCGTTGCAGGACCTTTCATCACTGTTTATAAAGCTGGGCTTAAAAACCCCGGGATCTTTTATGGTAAAATGGACACAAAGGTCATTTTTCAGTCATTGCAAAGCCTAAAAAATGAAGATGTGTACAGCCGGAGGGGGAAGGAAGCAGCCCCGCGCCGGCCGGATCCTACCTTGGGCTTGCTCCTGTCTCTCTTTGGCGTGGAGGTATCCCATGGTGGCCAGGTTTAAGGTTGGAAGGGGTTGGAAACCCTGTTTTAGCAGACTGGATGCCATACCAGGTCTGCATCCAGATTCTCTGGTGATCACTGATGGATCTTTTACCTGTTCCCGATCTCCACTGGGTGGATAAAAACCCACTCCCAACCGAGAAATGGTTTAGTGTCACGACACGACAGCATCAGTCTATGAAAACCTGTCCCTGAAGGAGGTGTTTGCACAAGCACCCCAAGACCAAAAATCACCGTCTTGCTGCCTGTTCTTGACCCAGCTCCCTCATCACCTCCGCATCCAAGACTGGACTTTGGGTAGCCAGGATGCAACACCTCACCACCTCATCAGAGCCTGACACATCACCAGCCACAGAGCAAAAGGAGATTGTGGCATTTGACTCGGATGGTTTCTTCAAGGCCAGGCTGGATGTGGCTTTGAGCAACCTGGTCTAGTGGAAGGTGTCCCTGCCCATGGCAGGGGGGTTGGAACTAGATGATCTTTAAGGTCCTTTCCAACCCAAACCATTCTGTGATTCACCTCCATAGACCCAAGAAGTGTTTAGTTTTGGCCTCAGGCTCAAGGTGGCCCCAAACCAAAGCACTGGATCCCCCCAACTCCCCACCACAGCCTTGGGATCTCTTCAGTGTTGATTTGGCTCTGGATGCTGGGCTGGATGCTCCTCTGGCATCCCAGCCCTGTAAACCCAGCGAGGACTGAAGCAACGTTACCCACGTAACGGATGAGTAAGTGCAGAGTTCTGCATTTATTGCTTAAGTAGCTGGAAGTGATTGTAATGCAGCCAGATTTATACACAGTGGTGGACTTATTAAACTTCCAAAGGAGCTCTTTAAGCTGTCATTTGGGGTTTAATTGCTGAATATAACTACCTGCCTCTAAAAGGCTGCCGTGAAACAGCCTTCTTTCCATGCACTGCCATCTTCTGCTCAGAAGAAGATCCCCAAAAGCATAAAGGGTTAAAGCTTTGGCCTGCCTGGTCCAGTCTACCCCCTCCTCCCCCAGTTTGCAAATAGTAGAAAGGAAAGGATTAGAGGGGAGAGATTTATGGACTAGCCCATCACGGAGCCTCAGTTCGCACTTTGATGATGGGAGAACAGCCCCGCTCTAACAAAGGGGCTGTAAAGCATGCCCACCAGTCAGCTATCTTTTGGGGGGAGCCAAATCCCTCCTTGGATTATTAGGGCTCTGTGAGTCCTTGGAAAGAAAGGCTGCACCTTTTTTATTGCCGCGTTATTAATAAAGAGCTGGTGAAATACTTACTGCTGCTCCGTAAATCTTCCAAGGGCAGAAGTAGGTTGCACAGACGTTTGGGCTGGAAGGAAGTGGAGGGGCCATGGGGCTTGACCTACATGCCCCATCCTGACACCCGTGGCGAGTGTCTCTGAAGCGGGGACGCGGCAGGAGCCCAGCTCCACTCCCAGGGCGCTGCGGGGAGAGCAGGTCCGCGTCCTGCAGGAGCCACGGCCGGGTGGCTGAAGCCCCCTGGGATGTCCTCCGGCTGCTCCATCCCCAAGGCGCTGCAGCAGACACTGTGTGGGGAGAGGTCTCCAGCCTCGAATCACAGCTGGGCTGGGTGGGACGGTTCCACGTCGCTGTTCCCACCTGCCCAGGGGTCTTTGAATCTGTCCCAAGGGCTTGGTAGCAACAGGGAATGCAGGGATGGATTCTGAAGGTGCAAACAGAACTAACCTTAGAAGTTAGGGTTAGCTAGAAGCAGCCAATTCTGTAATCCATAGGTATAACTTCAATCTAACCCTGGGCAACTCTTCTTGGAACACCTTCAGATGTAGGGACTCCTTAGGCTCACTATAGCTCACCCAAGGAAGGACCAAATGACCTTTTACAACATTTTTTTCACTCTTCCATATATTTTTTTTAGCAGGGGAGGGAGGAATTAATGGAAAAACAGAAGTACTAGATTTAAAGTAAGAGATGGCAAAACAAAGAAGTCTGTGGGCTGGTGTTGAATACGAGCTCAAACTGAGCTGCTGTCCATCAGGCCCGGATTTACAGGGGATGCTGAGAGAAGGGAAAAGCTCGTACTGCTGCATGGTTACTTTGCTCACATCATGAGACTGTTCCAGGCCGGACACCCAGGACCTGGATCCCATGCAATGAAATGCATTTGCTCTCCTAGGCATATTCTGGAACAGCCATGAAAATCCTGCTTGCACGAAGGCAACCGCAGCGGCGGAGGGAGGTCGGCACCCAACCCCCTGCTCTACCCAGGGCTCAGCTTCCCCCACGTTAGCACCTGCTTGGAACAAGCATCCCCCAAAAAGCCCAGAGTGCTGAGACCTGGGGGAGTTGGCTGTGCTTTAGAAAAAGCAAAAAATAAACAAACCCTCATGACTACCAACAAAATCCAAACCACGACAACAACACAAAAAGTTTCCTTCCTAATTTCAGCTTCTGGTCATAAAATTTTACTTTCATGTAACAGCATGAAATCTGCACAACCGGAGCAGGGGTTTTTAATAAAAGGCAGAGTTGATGTAATATCCAAGCCAAGGTGTTTTTATAAGCCAGAAGAAGAGAGACAGAAACACAGAAGGAAAATAATTTTCTTGAATTCCTTCCAGAAAGGAATTTTATTTAGATTTCCTTTAACCATGCTGACATTCTCCTTCCTCCTTTGCCTGGGTTTTCCCCCTTAAAAGCTGTCCCCCTTAACCAGCTCATCAATGCCAGCAAATCCAAGCCACTCATTTCTTTCTGCATCTCAGCCCTAATGCATTTAAAATGTTTGCCCGCCAAAGAACAGAGCAATTTTCAGCGTGCGTTGGGCTCCACCTTGCACCAAAGTCCAAACCACCGTGGACCCCAGCCTCGGAGGAGGGTGCCAGGTGACTTGCGGCCAGGATCGTGCTCCTTTTCCAACACCCGCAAGGATGGAGGGAAAGCGCTTCCCCATGTCCCAAACTGTGAGGCTTGAGAAGAGAATAATGTCTGCTGAAGGGCCAGAAACAGCTTTCAGCTCAGTGAAAAATGACTTCCAAATGCCCCCTGCTTTGGGGATTTTATAAGGGAAGATGGATCTTTCTATCTGTTTTCCTTTCTTCTTCATTTTTCAACTCTTGACCTGCACTGTGAACAGAAACCTCCCGGGTGTGAGCCTTCGGCAGAGGAAATGCTTCCTCCAGTTCATTTGTCTTTGGTGGTCTGTGCAGCTGAAGAGACGCATGTGGCCGAAGAGCTGCTGTTCCCAACCCTGCCCATCCCGCCTCCTCCGCCCCGGGTGCCGGAGGTTTGTATGCGCAGCTCCGTTCGCTGGGATGGTACCGGCCATCCCTCACCTGGACCTTTGCAATTAGGAGAACAAGAGTCAGAGCAGCCTTGGCCCCACTTTTAGGCAGAGGCAGCCCAAGAAAAGGAGTGGCCTATCTATTTAAAAAAATTAAGAGGTTTTGGTATTTACCTGGGCATGAAGGACCAGATTTTAGAGCTGGGAGGGTGTTTTGGGGCACTGCCTCCCAACTCCACCTCGATTCAAAGCATCCCTTCTCTCAGGTCAGAGCATGACACAAGTCACAGATTTCAGACTGCCTTAAAACCTGCGATTCCCAGCTCAAGGATCAAGGGCAACATACTGCCACAAGATGCTCTTGCTTCCGGCATCACTCACGGTCACTGGAAACCACCATGGCAATAGACACAACAGGGGAAGGATGGCACGGCTTGCAGCACCCTGTTTGAGAGATAATCCAAGCTGGATGACTGGGAACCAGTGCCTGGAGGTTTCCAGATGAGGAAATTCCTGCCTAGCACATGATGTATAATTAGGGCGAAGCAACTAAAATGAGAGGATCCACTCTAATTCAGATCTGTGGTTCTTTCTTGCATCTTAAACAGCCCCAAACACACCGCCCTGGATGTTGTCCATCTCCAGGCACAGAGCAAGGCTGGAGCAGGGCGTAAGGGGAAGGAGGAGTGAAGAGGAGGAAGCAACTGACCTCCAGAAAAGCGATTTATCAGCAGCTGGTGACCTGTGGAGCCGAAACCCTGGCTGCACTGGTTCCTGGGTGCGGAGCTAACGGCATTAGCAGGGGGAAGCACAGATGTGAGCAGCACAGCCACTGACAGCAAGACGGATGATACTGTCCCACACGACATCCTTGTCTCTAAATTGGAGAGGCATGGATTTGACGGGTAGACCACTCAGTGGGTCAGGAATCGAGTGGGTGGTCACACTCAGAGAGTTGTGGTCAACAGCTCGATGTCTGAGACCAGTGATGAGCGCTGTTCCTCAGGGGATGGGATTTGGACCGGTGCTGTTCAACACCTTTGTGAGTGCCATGGATGGTGGGATTGCGTGCACCCTCAGCAATTTGCTGATAACACCGAGCTGTGTGGTGCGGTGACACGTTGGGGGGAAGGGATGCCATCCAGAGGGACATGGACAGGCTGGAGAGGTGGGACCTCATGGAGTTCAGCCAGGCCAAGGGCAAGGTCCTGTACCGAGGTCGGGGCAATCCCAGCACAAGGACAGGCTGGGTGGGGAATGGATTTGGAACAGCCCTGAGGAGAAGGACTTGGGCTGGACTACATCCTTCAACAGTGGCACCTGGGCCAGCAGCTCTTGTCCCTCTTCAACTGGAAGATAAACAGAAATGTCCTTGCAAGGGTTTCTGCCTTACGACAGTTGCTGAGAGGTTGTATGAGATGGGGCTTAGCTACACCCACAAAATGGGCTTTCCACAGCCAGGAAAAAGGAGCTTCAGATGCAAATTTAGGGAAGGAGAGAGGCAGAATCCATAGACCCTGTTGTATTTCAGTGCTCCGGTTTCTATCTTGGACTTTGCTGTCCATTTAAGAAGTAGGAGATTTTAGCCCCAAGTTGGGCCTGTCTCCTTAGAAAAATAAAATTCAAGAAAAAAAATTTTATAGGACAATTTGCTGCTCTCCATGAAGGCTTGAGAAAGCCAAACTGCACGGCCTGCAGGGCTGCAGCTCTGGTGTGGAAATGGATATGGCAGCGTCCCGTCTGCCCTCTCCCTCCTTCAGCAACAAGTTTCCCTTTGGTTTACAGCAGCCTATGCTCCAGGAGAAAAAACAACAACTGCCGCTGTTATTCTTTATGAAGGCAGCAAGAGGGCTGAATAAAAGGGGCTGCATCCAAAGCACAATATGAGATGAAAAAGACATCCAAGCTCCATGGCGCTAGATAAAACAAAGCGCACACAGAAAGAATCAAATGCTGAAATATGTATTTCTCGTGGGTATGAATAGAACTGTCTATGTTTGCCTTGGAGACAGGGGGAAGGAGGCCAAACGGTTTAATCTCAGCAGGTATTGCTTTTCAGTACAGAGACATCGAGCAATTTAGAGACCTCCTGCCAGGCCATTTCAGCAGTGGCGCAGCCCCACTCTCTGAGAGCTGCTCGGCGCTGGCCCGGGGAAAAGTCCCCTCCGCTTGGCAGCCCACCGGCAGGTAGATGCTCACACACCTCTTGCCCTACCACAGACGTTAGCAATAAGAAAAGCCCAACAAGTTCAAGGTAGCAAATCTCCATGAGCTTTATCCAGACTTTGTGCTGCTACTCCCAGTCTGGCGCCCATCACTGGGCCACGCTGGACCATTTCAATTTTTTAAATTGAAAGCGGGAAGGTTTAGATTAGATATCAGGAAGAAATTCTTCCCGCAGAGGGTGGGGAGGCACTGGGACAGGTTGCCCAGAGAAGCTGTGGGTGTCCCATCCCTGGGAATGTGGATGAGGCTTGTAGCAACCGGGTCTAGTGGAAGGTGTCCCTTCCCATGGCAGAGGGGATGGAACGAGATGACCTTTAAGGTCCCTTCCAACCCAAACCATTCCATGATTCTATGATCTGGTGTGTCCTCACTTCTCCAAAGTCAGAGACTTCAAACTGGAGGGTAGGCAAGTGGGATTTGTTCTGGTGGGGTGTGAAGCACCGGAGCTGGAGAGCGAACAGCCGTTATCACTGCAGCGCACTGGTACCTGTAGCAGTCCCAAGGGACATGCAGGAACCGAGATACACAGATTTGTGTCTTTATAAAGCAACAAAACATGCATCAAAAAGGGCTGGGTTTTCACTCATAAAGGTTGGAAGTGGATGTGGTAAAAAAGATGAAATGCTTCTATTAAAAAAAAATACCAAACTACTTTTTCAAAACAATTTCCAGGCTTGGAAATCCAGTGATGCGGCTGCCATCCTGTTTTCCTCCCTGAATGACCTTGTCCATTGCCACCCTGGGCCTGTGCTTGAGCACGTTTCTCTTCGTGTCTTGGATGTTGCCGCAGTACTCGCCGTGCACAAAAGCCTGTGCCGGCACACTCAGCACCGGAAAGTGCTCTTCCCAGGCAGGTGCACGCTGTGCTGCCGCGGCCATGAAATCGTAGGGTGCTCTCGTCTGCTGAAAAGGCAGGAGGCACCCATCTGGCAAGGCGTGATGAGCAGGTCCAGAGGAGCAGGGCCAGGACCCAGAGGCAATGAGGGAGTGCAGCTGATCGTTCAAAGAGGTGAAGACAGAAGGTCTCCAGGTGTGAGGGTGGGGGAGCAGGTGCCCTGCAAATGTTTTCCACATATTTGCTTGGAAACTGCCATAAGCTCACTGGAGAAGAGCCCTGCAGATGCCGAGAGCGCTCAACCGCTTGCCGGCAGGTTGGGCACGTTGGTGATTCTGATATGTTGTGCCTTCACAGAAAGTGCATGGTTGGAATGGTTCCTCACCATTTGCGTCGGCTTCCCTCCCCCTGACTGTGTTATTTCCCCCGACTCTGAGCAGCTCGTCCATGTGCAGAAACTCAGTGCCTGACAGAGACGGAGAGCAGAAGGAGCTGATGAATGACGTTAAGCACAGGAGGAGGTGGAAGATGTTTCCTAGCTAATCCGTTCCTCCTGAGCGAGCTAGACCTGCTCCAGCATCTCCCCTCCGGTGGTTTGGGACAGCCTGTTACCCAACCCTGTTGCTGTCATCTCTGTTGAGAAGCCAGGTGGTCTGAGGAGCACCCCCATTCTCCGTGGGCATGTTGCCTCCCGTACCACCCACCAGCTCCCTCATGCTCTGAGGCTGAAAATATGGTTTTAATAATATGTCCATAAATCATTCTGTCCCTAGCAGCTGAGAAGTGGTGCTCGGAATAGGCCCAAACTTCCCAGGTGCAGGAAAGCCTACACAGTCAACCCCAGCTCTGGTGCTGTGAACGGTGGCCCCTGATAGCCCATGTCTCATGGCATGAAGGTGACTACCAACAAGACCCAAGGGCAGTGTCACCAGTGGGTGAAACCCACCCTCCAGAAAAGCAGGGGTGGGACTCGGGGCCCTAAACGGAGGTATCTGGTGCCATGTGGGGTGTCAGGGCAAGCCATGGGGCTGCCAGGACCTATGGGACACCTGAGCCTGCTGGAAAAACAGCTGGAGGATGGCTGGGGTTCTGCTGGGCGCCTAAATGGCACCAAGCACTACCTTCAGGCATCCAAAATGTGACCAAGCTCTTGGTAGGAGACCTGGGTCTTGGCCATGGCATCAGCTATTAACAGGGAACAGGGATCACCCTCTTGAAGTGAATCTACCTGTGCATCCTCGGCAGTCCGCAGACCAGCGCTCACCTTTGTCCGGGGGGATTGGTGCTGCTATGATCCCTCTTCTGCAGCCGAGGAACTGGAGTATAGAGCTGAAGTAAACTGGCCTTGTTCCTGTGGGTCTGGGCTGTCTGCCACAGAGCACTGCACCAATGTCTTGTCTCCGTTTGCAAGACCACGGGACAGTCCTGCTTTGCCAGCAGCGACGAGAGTCATAGCGGAGACGCTGGTGAGCAGAGCTGGCACCACAAATCCCTTTAGGCTTCCTAGAAAAAAATGCCATGTCAAAACGACAACATTACCATGCATCTTTTTTACAGCCCTCCCTAGACTTTTGTCACGGATTTATCCAACGGAGTCACACTGGCCTCTGACAGGTACAGGATACATCTCATGACAGATCAATTGTTTTAAAAGTATCCTGTTCTCCAGCTCTAATAATCTGGGAAGCTCGTTTGCAGCCTTGAAAGCTGTTAGCTAGCAATTCTCCGAGTGCACAGAGTTTGCAGCATGTCAGGCTCCCCTGGCCCCCAGCATCCATCACTCTCACACGTCACTCCTACACTGACACGGGAAGTAACAAGCGAGATCCTGCACCGGTGCAAAGCAGGTGCCCCCGGCTGTACGTCAGGACAGTTCCCCAGGAAATAAACTGGCTGGGATGACTTTCTCCCGGCTCTCACGATGGATGATGTCAGATTTTGAGCACTGGGTTGGGTTCAGGGCAAGGGCTGCTATGAAGAGCAACACCCCATCACTGCTGCCCAGACGTTCCCGTTCACCCTGGTCTTTCCGTCACCTCCCTGCACTCAGAGCGATCAGATTTTCTAGCAGGAAAAGTAAAAAAAGAAATAAAATGACAGAAAAGACATACACTCGTGCCACAGTTTTGCAGCACCAGGCCTGTCTGCTGCTCATACAGACTTCTGAAGGGAAGGGAACATTACCAGATCGAAGGCTTTGACTCTTCCCAGCCTCCTTGTCTCCGGCGTTCAGGGGTGACGGGAAAAGCAGCTGGCCGGCGCAGGGTCTTCGCAGCGGGACTTCGCCTGATATCAAGGCAACAAGGGGGGTTTTCACCTGACGCTGGAAACAATGCCATCCATAGAAGCCCACATTGTTACCTTGACATTTGGAAGCAATTACCTGCATGTTATGTAAAACTTTTATTAAACGACTGGAGAAATTCGGTAATGTGTTAATCATTGGTTGAATGACATCTGCTTAATACCAAAGA
>NW_010238822.1:0-7568 GCF_000690775.1 Eurypyga helias | reverse complement strand
GCAGTTCAGAATGATTACCAAAACATATTGCTCCTTTTTTCATTCTCCTACGTGTTAATTTTTCAGATTTATTATCTTAGGCTCCTGCGTCTAGTATTTTCACTACATGTCAACATCTGTTATATCTCTGCGTTTCGCAGCTCTTTAGTCTTTGCCCCGCGGAGCCTTCGGCACTCGGATGAAAGACGCAGCCAGCTCTAACCCAGGGCTTATGCAATTTTCCAAACTAATCCAAAGGACAGTTACCTGGGAAGTTTGGCTCATGGAGGCATTTCTGGCATCAGAAAGGATCGGCAGATGGACTCAAACCCAAAGAAACCAGGCAGGTCTAGAGACAAACTTGGCTGTCAGGACAAGGCTTGGAAAGTCTGGGGCGCTGCGAGTCTGCTGCTCTTTGAGAAACGTGGTGGGTGGAAATGTGTCATGGAAAGATGCTCGGCTTGTTCCCACTCCTTTAATTCACTTATGCAGACCTGGAGTCACTCTGTGCATACAGCAAGACATAAAATCCTCCAGGGACGCTCATACTTTCGAACGGCAGAGCGAGGGAAGAAGGGATGTTCCGCACAAGCCATTGCAGCTGTGCAGACACGGCCACGGAGATCTGGGACCTGGCTGGGATGCTGGGCTCCAGGCTGGGCACAAGTGCTGGGCAGAGGTGGGGACTGAGCACTGCCCATAACAACTCACAGTCCCTTAGGGCTAGGATTCATCCTGTTTTCCCTTTTTTTTGGGAAGGGTGAAGCATGAGGCTTACCAACACAGTGCTAACACTTCCCTGCTGGAACAATCTTTGCTGTGGCCCTCCGTCCCCTCTCTCCTGGGAATGCTTTTGCCGGGTTTCTGTCGAAGCACAGGTCTGTGGGGATGGGGCAGGCAGGAGCCCCTCTGCGAGGGCAGCTCCTACCCCGTGGAAACCAGCCACCAGCTCCTCCATGGGGCATCTCTGCTGGGGGCAAGCCAGGGTCCTGTCTGGAGCTGGAGGGAAGAAACATCCTCAGAGCACTGGGATTCCTCCCAGCTGTACAGGCGGATATTCCCAGTGATGGAGGTTCCCAATCGGATGCTCCCTTTGCTGGGTAAAAGCCGGCGGCCCCAAGGGACCACCATATATCCCAGGGACCAGCACCCGGTGCAGCCGGATGGGTGCACAAGCAGGCAGCTGCCTGATGGGCAGCAAAACCTCTCCTAAGGCCATCAGGAGAAATGCAGAGTGTCCGGACAGGCTTGTATCGGGCTTAAATCGTGCACCAGCCCCGCACGACAGATTTCATCCCGCGTGTATTGCAGACCCGGTTAACCCCGAGCAGCCCAGCGCAGGACAGCCGAGCGCGGATGGTTGCTGCAGGACAGGATCAGGAGTGGTGGGAAGCAAAGTACAGCCGCCCCGCTCGGGGCATCGGTCAATGGAGTTGTGATAAAGTTCACCCCAACGTGCCTTAATAGGAAATCTTTCTGCAGGTAATTTCCATGCACAGCCCTGGATCATGTTCCGGGAGAAACTCGCATTATATAAGAACCAAACGCTTTCTACTCCCACCCCTGAGCCACGTTTCTAATTTATGCTTTTTTAATGATTTTGTTCCCTCACCCATGAGCTGCCTTGCCTCCCCCCAATAAAAATTACGTTTTCAATTTACCATTTTTTCCGATGGTCTCTAGGAATTCAGCTGGGCCCCGTCTCTCCCGTTTAACGTAACACAAACTTTCTGTCCAGCTGCCTTTGTAGGTTTGTTATTTCTGTAACCTCACACATCTCCTTTCCGCATCCTCTTCGGGGTGGGGGGATAAATAAAAACCGAAACCACCCCCAAATCTTTAAGGGCCATCTCCAAACCGCAGCATGGCTGGTATTACATGCAAATAAAACTTGTGGGTTTTAACAGGGGAACTTCCTGCTATTTGTTTTTTTTGGGGGTTGTTTTTTCTAAAATGCTTTGAGTAATTAGCAACAGCTTGGCAAGGCAGGCAGTGACACTTGCTGCCCTCTGAGCCCACGGGACCAAGGTCACGTCGGGAGGGCTCCTGCTCGTCTCGCAGATTTAACTTGCAGAATGTTTGCGCTGGATTTTGGGAAGCACACGGCGAAACGAGCATCCGACGCTCTGCTTCCCACCGCTGCAATGCCATGAGCCTGAAAACACTTATTCCTTCTAAACTCCCGCCTGGAGTAATTAAAAGAAATCATAAAAATGTGGGAATGGCTGTATTTCCCCCAGGCTTGTGGTCCGGTATCCGTCCTCTGACGGTGGCCAGCGCTTCAGAGGGAAGCGGAGACGACCCCCTGCCTGGGGCCGTTCTGGGATGAGCTTCTCCATGGGGAACTTCTGCCTCCCCTGGCGCAGAGCCTGGCTCGAGTTTATGCTGAGAGTTGGCCAGGAACCGTTCCCGCTCTCCGAAAACTGCTGATGGAAACAAAAAGATTTTCCTGCTTGTTGAGATTTGTTGCGTTTTGTCAAGAAATCCTCCTTTTTCTCCATCTCTGAGCAGAACTTTCCAAAAGTTTTTCCATGAACAGGAGAAAAAGGTCAAATAGAGAGCAGTCGGTAGCCAGCACGGGAATTTTCAGGCCTGGTTTAGAGGGGGAAAACAAGGAATTTTTGCAGAAGTTCATGGCAAGCTTCTTCTAAGCCTGAGCACAACGAGGGAAAAAAATGAACGCCGACATGAGAATGTACCCAATGGACAAGAATTTTTGGGAGCCTCTACTTTAGTCTTTCTTTTTAAATGCAGCACTTAAAGATGCTGCTTTTTACTTAAATATGATTTTTAAAGCGCTAAGCTCTGGCAGTAGTTCTCCTACTGCACAAATGTGTGACCTTGGATGACACCGACCTGCCAAAAAAGAAGGAAAAAAAAGGTGTTGCTGATATTTATTTATTTTATGCTCCGATTCCTCATTCATCATCAGGTAAATTTGCTCTTGGCAGCACCGGCAACTTCCTCAGACGCAGCCAAGGTGACCACTAAAATTAGCGTCAAATCCCAATAACACTTTACATCACGTACACGTTATTTTTCACTGGACATAAATTGCGAGGTGTTTCGCTTTTGTTTTGAATCCCCAGGGGAATCAGGTCATTGCTCCGGGCATCGACCCATGCCGGGGACGGAACTGGCCGATGCAACCGACCCCAAATGTGAAAGTTAAATTCTTTGTTTCACTGAAGAAATTTTCTCAGTCCTTGCCAAGACGAATTACTAAAGTGTCTGAAGAAACAGCACTGACCGAGACCTCAGAGAGTGAACCACAATTTTCATCCTCTCTCATAAATTTTTTGCTTAATGAAAAGTCCTCGAGGAGCTCATTTCTCTGTCAGAGCCAAGGAAAATAAAGGTGTGCGTGGTTAAAGAGCGCCGATAGCCGTGAACACTAACGACCCTTCACGTGTCCCGGTGTTACTAACCAGCTACATCTACATCCCGGCTGGAAACATCCCCGCCTCCATCATCCCCAGGTAGGAGAGCAGAGGGATGCTCCGGCAAAGGGAGTTTGTGCATCGCGCTCGTGCCGTGCTGGGAGCGTTCAGCCCCCGCTTCCAGACTGCCTGAGCCCGGAGCTCGGCAGAAAACACAGGCTTTTCCTCAGCACAAAATAACGTTGGTTGGCTGAGGCTGTTGTGAAAACCCCGTGGCGAGCAGGACGGTGGCCGTGGGCGCCTGGCAGTCCTGGATAGTTGGTCACATCCCCCTCTAACCCCCAGGCAAGATTTTGAGCTGGAGAAGTGAAAGCAGGTAGTGCTACTGGGAGTTGTAATTAATTAAATGCTCGTAAAGCTGTAGCAGTGTCCAGGGATGCTCACAGTTCACCCGGGCAGTGTCCTAGGAGCCGTGAGTTTAGGGAGAGGGAGGGTGAGGGGAGGCAAGGGGGCACCCCGGTAGTGCCGAGCCCGAAGACGGGGGGTCATTACGTGCTCCATGACTGTGCAGGATCCGGTACATCGCAGATATCAGCCACATCATCCTCTTTCTCTTCCGTGGAAGCTGTAAGCACAAGAGTCAAGGGGCAAAACCATCAGCAATGGGAAGATGGAAACTTCCTGCAGGAGTGGCCAGCAGGGATAACTGACACTCCGTGACATCTCCAGGCATCACCCAGAACCTCCTACGATCCCCATCCCTCCTGAGCCATGGTGGGACCTGCTGAGGAAGACCAGAGACCTCAGCATGTCGTGCCCAGGGAGAAGGAGTCGGAGAGGGGGTGGAAGTGCTGCCTACAAACACTGATGAGCAGGGAAGAGCTGGTTAAACTCCAGGGAGGAGGAAAACACTGGCCATGAATATACTCAGGCTGGAAAATAGAAGAGGGTTTCTAATCTGAACAGAGAGGCCTCTTGAAAGAGCAGAAACCTTAATGGAATTTAAAATGTGCCTTGATCGATGTGTGTAAAGGATCATGGCAAAGGTCTGATGTGAGGAGCTGGGGAATCCCACCCGATCCCACTGCTGTGCTCCCATGTACCGCATGTGCTGACCAGCAGCCCTCCTCCTCCTCTCCGCACCCTGTGGGCAGGACAGGCTCTTCCCAGCTCTTACCACCCCAGGTTCGGACCAGCCAAACGTGTCCCAGTGGCTTCCTGGAAGTGTCTCCAGCCCCAAAACATGACAGCCCATCACTGGGGCTGGGGGACCCTTTACCCTGGCAGAAACACAGGTGCTGGCTGCAGCGGGGTCAGGATTGCACCCAGCAGCAGGAGGGAGAAAGGAAAAATTAAACGTGATGCTGAGCATCCTTAATTTTTCCGTAAAAATGAACCTCCAGACAGCAGCTGAGAGTGCTGCCAGCTGGGGCGTGTGGGGCAGGGGTCCCCAAGCACAGGGCCCTGCCCGCTCAGCTGCCCATTTCATGGTGCTAAAGGGGACTGGGGGGGTTGGGCCAGCTAAAAGGCACTGTTGCCTTCAGATCATGATGGGGGGGTGTAGAGGATTTTTAAGTATGTCATGATAGCCCCACCTCTGCATCCCAACCACTATTCTTTAATAAAAATGAATATATATTCCGTCTGCTAAGGCTGCAGAGATGCTGGGTGAGAACTGCTGGGCACAGCTGCCCCCCGGATACTGCAGTGCCCTTTTTTGACATGTTTCAACCCAGTGACACAGCCCTGTGCCGGGCTTGAATACAGCCAAGGAATTCCCTGGGCTGGAGATAGTCAGAGCATGCAGTAGAGCTGCCTGTTTTCCTCTGGACTTCTCCTTTACAGGTGGGATTTTGTCTGGGATTCTGCATGTGAGGGGAGGAAGACAGCGCAGGGGCTGCTGGTGGAAAAGTAGGGGAGCGTGTGCTCACAGGCGGAGAAATTGCTCGCTTAACAAATCCAATGGGCAAAAAAGGCAAGCCCTGTCCCTGCAATACATCCTTCCCTGGGGCAGAGCACAGGGGCTGTTTCTGCGAGTACCAGGAGCAGCCAGGACCCGAAGGGAGCAGCTCCGATTTCCACGGATGAAGCTGCGGGGGATGCCGAGACAGAACACAAATTCCCCGGCTGGAGTTGGGCCAGGACCCCAGGGCTCGTGCTCCCAGCTCCGGCTGCAAGTGCCACAAGACTCCTAACCACGAGGTGGTCTGGATTTGGGGTTTACATCATATCTGTTTGTAGAGGAAAAGATTAAAGGCCTTGCAGACTCTTACAAAATCCCTGGTAGCAGCAGCTACTGGAGTCAAATCAATTCCAGACTGAGACCTCCCGTCAGTGGAGACCAGTAGGGAAAAAAGGGAGAACGTTTCATTTGCCACCCCAAAACGGTGATTTCCAAGTCCCCAGTGCCATCGATGAGGGCTGGAGAGGGGTCTGTGGGCTCAGGCACGTTTCTGAGCGACCTCACTCATGTCTTTCCCTCCCACAAAGGCCAAAGGGACAGAGGAAGATCCTGATTTGCACCACGCAGACATCCCGTCTCACCTGAGCTGCACCTCCGGAGTGTGGGGCCATCGGGAATAGCTGGAGCTCAGGCTGGTCCAAAACCAAGGTCTCCTGGGAGAGCTCACAGTGCGAGTGAAGACCTGCTCCCACGGCAGAGCATCCATCGGGAGACCACGGCTGTCCGGAGGCTGCTCACCTCCACAGCTGATGCCAAACCCAAACTTCCCAGTATTTGACCTGGTTAAATGACCTGGCAGGAAATAAACTTCAAAACCACCTCAAAACACCTTCAGAAAATGCATTTTTCAAGGGGGAAGTGGTGATTTTAGCAGGAAGGGCTGAGGGGCACAGGCAGAACAAGGTGCGAGGTCTCCCCCAGAAGCCACACACTCCGGTTGCTGGTCTGAGACCCAGGGAAATCAGGAGAAACAGCTTTTTGGGGAGGGGACCACCAAAGGCATTAACTCCTCGTTCCCCTGGCAGCCTGGTGCACCCCTCCATCCTCAGCGAGCAGATATCTACTACAGATTTATTTCCAGTCTTCTTTTCAAGACATGATGTCAGGATTATAATAACCTGACTAAGGCAGACCCTGGATGGAATTGCTATTGTGTTTATCAATTTCCTTTTTTCATTTCTTTTCTTGTCTCGATTAATCATGGAACAGCGTGATGGAAAAGTCCTGTTAGACCAACCTGCCTCCCAGCCAAGGCAGGACTGATCCCTACATCCACCGTCTTCTGTTTCATCCAGTCTATTTTTAAAAAATCCCCTAGTGACAAAACTTCTTGAATCACAGGAGCGAGAAATGGAAAAGACCTATTAGATCATGCAGTCTGTCTCCTGGCCAGTGCAGGCTGTTCCCTGCAGCCCAGTTTTTAGTGGTTCAGCTTCCACCTTTCTTTCCCTCGGGAGATTATCCTGCTGGCTAACAGATCTCACACTCAGGTTTGCTTGATGTCATGCTGGAAAGCAAAACTGTCCAGCACTGGCCTCAGCTGACTAAAAGCCCTTTAAGTCTGGTCTGTAGGATGGGAACAGGATGAGCAACCGGGCGCTGCCCCACTCAGACCCCTGTGATGCTCCCCCAGACAGGGGTACACGGACCCGCGCTGCCTGCGATGCTGCCGCAGGCACTGCCGCACCACGGGTCCAGGCACTGCTCGTCCCAGGACCTGTCCTGCTCCAAACCCCTCGTTTCCCTGTGCTGATGCCGCGCTGGCTCTGCAGCTTAAAAACAGGGTGGACAGACCACCTTCGGATGGGTTAATTAGCTCTGCAGCATCGCTGTTAATTGGTTTTTAGGCAGAAATGGCATACAGCTGCCTGCAAATATCCCCATGAGTGCCTGCTGCCTCCTGCACCCCCTCACCGTGCACACCTGCAAAACCCCATGAGCAGCTCGGATGGGTGCTGGGGGCTCCCGTGGGCGCTGGGTGTCCGTGCCCTGCCAGGGAGCAGCACAGCCAACGCACCCAAGCCACGAGGTGCCCTCAGTCCCTCGCGGCGCGTGGTTTTCGGCTCTACCCCAGCCTTATCTGCCTCGAGTAATCAAAAATAATTGGTTGCTCCCCAGTGGACTGATCTAATAGCAGTACAAATAAAGTTATTTTGAACAGTTGTTCATGAGTTCATCTCCTGGAAAGCCTCAGCCCCAGCTGTTGCTGTGCTTTTGATTAAAAAAAAATAAAATAATAAAATTAA
>NW_010238821.1:0-3263 GCF_000690775.1 Eurypyga helias | reverse complement strand
ATTCTGTGATTCCATGATTCCATGATTATAAGAGATAGTTTTCAGAGAAAAAAATCCCCACGCACGATAAACCAACAAACAAACCTACTTTTAATCTTGCAAGAAAATCTGAAAATTAACCTCAAGGGCTGAAAAATCCAAAGGAAAATAAAAGACACCAATTGGAGTTCATTTTTTAAAACTTACTGATTTTTAAGTCAATCTCCTGACTCTGAGACCTCATTCACAGGACTGGCAATGCCAAGGAATGATTATAAACCAACAGAAACACTAAGAGAAAAGCCAAGAGCTACCAATAGCTCAGGTTGTCTTCTGTGCTCTGTATCTGATGCAGAAGCACTATCTGCATCCAGACTTGGGAAGGCCTGTCAGCTAACTTCCTAATAAACTGAACTCATACACACACAAGCAGCTGGAAGCTAACATGTAAAGCAGGTTATAGCTAAAATATAGCAAGGTAAATAAGAATTCAGCACAAACTAAAAGCATTACCATCTAAATAGCGAGTTCCGTAAGAGCTCTCTGGGAACAGCCCCCTCATGTACGTTATGCAGGATACAGAGATGGCCAAGAGTTTTTTCACCAGCACCAGAGACTCCTGCTGGGTAGCAATTTTGTTGGGGAACAACATTGATTCCTGAAAAAGAAGCCAAAAATAGCACCATTTTCTGAAACACAGGGATTATATTTAGAAACAACTCTCCACATGAAAAAGAAGATAAACCCATAATTATAACATTTCTCTGATCTTCGTACCACACAGGGAAGCTTAATGTCTAACATGGGGGAGAATTCCATGTTTTAAGGATAGTTATCATTAGATCTGGTATGATTTACTCAGAAGCAGACTGCATTGGTCATTCCCTCCCCTTTTATCACAGCAAAACATTCCCACCCCCTCCGCTGCACCAATGCTGGGACATAACAGCCAGCCACCCGAAAAATCCCCAAGGTGTGTAGTTTTCTGCTAGCTTAACTGCAGACAGTTAACTGTGGAGTCAGACAGGGGCCAGTGCTAGCGAGGCTTCCAATGCTCCACCCAAGTTCACTGGTTTTGAGAGCTGACAGCAGACCCAACCTGTCAGCGCTGTGCGCGGAACTCGTTTGCAGTTGTAAACAGTCCGTATCCAGGACAGGAGCTAATGTCAACACTAAACACTGTGCAGCTTTAACACCAACAATCTCAGTGGAAAGTACACTAAATTCAATTCCTCTATTAGTTCATTGTTTTCCTGCCTGCTAATAAGGCTCTGAGCACACCTAATGAGCCTACATTTATTTAGCCAAATACATGCCAAAGCCCATGCAATCTTCCTGGACTCACTAAATTGGAAATAATCGAACCAAGAACAGTGCAGACACCACAAAGTGTTCCCACCTCACCAGGCACAGACGTGCCAGGTCCAAAACTGAGAGCTCAGATTGTCAGTACCATCACATTTCACGGTTTTTACCTCAGAGGACTTTTTCTTTTGCCTAGTCTGTAAAAGCTGGTAAGTAGCCATCCTGTATTTCAAAGACCTGCCTTCCAGTAATTACAACCTGAAAAAAAAGACAAAGACATGAGACATCTGGAAAATACAGAGTCATTGCTGTTTCCCATCTTCCTGAAGAATGAGATTCTTCAGCCTTATTCAGGTCTAAAAGATAATTGCCAGCCAGGACAGCTAAAGCAAAGCAAACCAAGGATATTCTACGGCACTGCCTGAGAGTCTGCAGAGCGAGAAAACTCCTTATTCACCGGTGAGTGATCAATAGTATTTGAAATTCAGGGCCACAGCTATACCTGGTGTCGGCTGGTGCCACTGCAAAATGCATTTCTCATATTCCAAACCACAAATGTCAATTCCTACAACCATTAAACAGTGTGAAGGGGGAATGTGAAAGAACTGGAAGTCTGCCAGTAGCAGCCAGTATTTTAGCAAGGCTAAGCAGGAAACGCACTAACATCAATCCTGGCTGGAATAAAAGAATGATTCTTCTGGGACACCTTGAAAGAAAAATAAAAAAAGGGAAAAGAAAGAGAGAAGTCCACCTTGTTTCAGTGAAAACAGGCCCTGTTAGACAAGCCTGGGTTACAGAAGAAAATCATCTTTTCCCAAGAATGGAAAGCTGACTGATAAAGGCAGTAACGTGGGCATTACTCGTCTCGTACTCTGGCGAGGCGCTTGCTTTAGCGCCGTCTGACATCCTGATTAAAACCTTCCATTAGATGGCATTAACACGGCCTGCATTAACTGCTGGGAAAAATGGCTTGGTGGGAGAGGGTAACCTGTGGTTGCTAACGGGGAGATGCTGACGAAAGGAAACACCACACACAGGTCCCCAGAGGAGCGCTGCCTTGCCCGCAGCCAGTCCGTGTTTCTATTAACAATTAAAATAACAACATAAACGCAGCGGGTTGATTTAAAGCGTGACCTAAGGCAACGAGCAGGCACTATCAACACCGAGCAGGCACTATCAACACCGCTGATCTGATCTTGTTCTGCATTTGTACCTTTTCAGCTTTTTTTCCATGAAAGCCTCATTTCCATTTGCTGGCAGTCATTAAGACATGTTGATTGGAACATGTCGACAGCTTTTATGCTAAATTTAGCACTCATTTAGTAATGAGGACAGATTACAGCTATAAAAGTATATTTAAACAAATACACACCTGCAAAATTTTTAATATGTTAAATATTTTAGAAAAGTTGTTCTTTTTTTTTTACTGCTGGTTGGCAAAGCACTGTGAACGGGACTGGAATGCAATTAAAGCAGACAAAGGCATTATTCCAACATGAGGTTGTTAGCTAAATAAAGCTGATTTAAGCAAGCCAGAAAGATAAGAAAACGCGCTTTGTACAAAACGCCACAGCTACAATCGATTAGGTGTGCGAAGGAAAGATCACTTAGAGCGAGCTTATCTGCTCCAACCCAGCAGTTTCGGCGCAGGGCATCCTCCAAGGCTTCGGCACCAGCGTCTCACCTTGGCCAAACCTGGGTTTGTGAGAGAGGAAGGCAGGTGCCCCGGCTTCCCCCTGCAGCCCCTTTATCACCCAGTATCAAACTGGTATTAACTGGGAAGCACCTAACCTGCAGGCGCAATGCCCCGTCCCCCTGGGGACTTCACCCCTCAGCCCCACGCCGGCTGCCCCTTCTGACCCGATTTGGGTGAGGTGAGGCTTCAGCAGGCACCAAAAACCGGCCCCGCCACCAAACGCACTCTGAAGTGTCTGTTCAGCTTCTGATTGTTCGAGCGGACGCTCCGGCCCCGCCGGGCT
>NW_010238820.1:0-1229 GCF_000690775.1 Eurypyga helias | reverse complement strand
GATCCCGTGGTGGGGACGTGCACTGTCTCTTTCTGTGGGTATAATCCACAGGACACACGGTCATTGCTGCAGAAACACACACGCTCACGGGAATCACCGTTCGCGTGGTTTTATTACAAATGTATACGTATCTGTGGATACACATACATCCTCATCTATATTTGTATGTAAAGAAAGAGTGGTGTTTCTAGGAAAACACATATTCATGTGTTTACGTGGAGGTGTATTTTTGAAGGCTCACGTAAGCCTTGTTACTTAATGCAAACGCCTATGTACAATGGATCGCTTTTGTAACAAAATGGGGGCATTTTCCAAATTCACCCGGAGAGGTCAATAACTGAGTTTCCTATTTTGAACCCGGCGCAGGACAGATTTCTTCAACTTGCGGAACGCACTAAGGTGGGTTCCGTTCCACCACAAAGAGGCTGTGGTTTAGGGTCCACTGTATATTAAAAATGGCCAAGGTTTTTTTTTTATATTATTTTTTTTTCTGCTAAACTCTATGGGTCAGATTTGGTTCATCTTCGATAACAAGAAACACGATCCTGTGAAGCGAAGGGGCTATTTTTATCATGCAGCTGGAAGCTGTCATCAATTCGTAACATTTATTTCGGCTTTAGAACGATAGTATAAAATAGCATGAAGTTTCCAGATGACGCCCGTACTGCAGACAGGATTTTTCAAGTACAATAAATCAAATTAATTACCTTTTAGATATATACGATCATACTACCTCTCTATGAAACTGCTATTAAAAAAATGCTCCGCGTGTGAGTTTGTGATTGTGCATGTGTTTACATCCCGGGACCCAAACACGGCATTAGCTGTCTGGGGGTAGCTGGAGTCAGGCAGAGCACATGACCAGCGGTGCCCCCTCAAGCCCACGTCCACCCATGCCCGTTCGCGAGACATGGGCAAGGCTTTGCTTAGCAAAAATCTGGAAGTTGTGTGCTGGCACGGGTCAGGACTTCAAGATCCTTTCGAATCTTTTCTCACTTCCAAAAAACCCGTGAAGAACACGGCCAAGGGCTGAAGAAAAATAAGAGAAGGGAAAAAAAAACCCAACCCAGCACATCAGCGAGCCCCCTCTGCCCCCCGCCGGGACATGTGTTTTGTGTTGGACATCGCCTCTGTCGAGGGGAGGCCGGGGCCAGCGCGTAGGTGCGGGGCTGCCGGGCTGGGGACGGTTCCTAGAAGTCGCGGCCGTGCGCGGGGGCGGTGTGCGTGTG
>NW_010238819.1:0-3134 GCF_000690775.1 Eurypyga helias | reverse complement strand
TGTGGGGGGGTGGCGCTGCGGAGCCGCGGGTTGGGAACAGGTTTGGGCTGCCCGTTGATGACAAGGCAGCTCGGCCCTCTCCTGTCATTCCTAAGTGGAAAGAATCAGGTGTAAGGAAGAGCGAGACTGCTGAAGAGACAAGACCGTTCCTTAAACCTGCCTTTGTCTGCAGCTTCATTAACAGCTCGTTTTCAAAAGGAAAGTCTTAAACGCTTATTACAACGATAAATACAACCACTGAGGTCTAATAACCTATGGTCGGGACACAGGATACAGGGAGAAGGACTGGCTACAAGGATGATAACATGCTGGGATGTGCACTAGAAATCAAACCTGTCACCAAATCTTTGCTTAGTTCATAGTGTTCTTATGTTCTACATATGGCTACAGACTATGAGAACGACTCTCATTAAATGAATCTTTTTGAATTACTGATAAAATACCATTTTGTGTCAATCACTCCTGAAAAAAACAAATATTATTCCGCATTTTGAAAGAAAAATGTCATTTGTTTGCATTTTTTCTGAATATAAATGGTCTTTAGCACTTCCTCGGGAACTCATTCCCCGTTAGGTGATTGCTCCTGCTTCATATGATTTGGATTTTTATGAGAGTATTAGACTCTTATTAGGAGTCTCTCAGAGTTATAGAAGCAGTAATATGAAGTTAGCATGCCAGAGGTGGTGATGTGTTGAATGCTGTCTGTTCACCCTCAAAGGGAAATTGGGGCTCCTGTGTCCCTGAGGGCCCCACATCCTTTTACAGAGGTGGAGCATAATCTAGATTTGTGCTGGTGTACATGAGAACAGACTTTGGCTGGCTGTCACTTAGGGTCATCACACTTTTCCACACAGAGTGTTCACAAAATGAAAAAATCCAGGTCAATCTAATCCAATCCAGTTTATACTTCTTCAAATATTAATTTGTCTTCATACTGGTAGTTGCAGTAGGAAGAAAGTATTTGGGGACAAATTAAACCTTATTGAAATGCTACAGATGCTGTTGGGGACTGAATTTGAATCAATGGGCTTACCATTGTGCATCAGTGTAAAAGAGCAACAGCACAGGAAAGGAATGTGTTCCAAATACTTGCTCAAGAAGCAAAGTCAGGCATGTGCTGCCCTGTTCTACCACTGGAATATAGAAGCTCAGCCTGCAAACCCCCACATCCATCAGGTAACTCCTCTTACCCTGCCACACTCAAGGTCCTTTGCAAACACTGGGTAAACACGTTGTAAAATATTTTTGTGAGCTGTTGTAATAACACTGAATTTTAGAACCTGGTCTGCAACTAGACTGATCATTGCTACTGATGTCCAGGAAGAGAGACTTCAGTGGGAATACAAGTGGGAAGAGCGACACAGTCAGCCCTGTAGCCATGGCACAGTCCTGTCAGAAATGTATTCCAGTTAGATTCACGTGTATTTTTCAGTTTTTTGCAGTATCTTCAGTGCCATTTGGAATGTTAAATAATCACACCTGATACCAGCACAGAAGAGGTAAATATAGACTAGAAGTAATTCTTGATGATGCCTGTCTACATCTCAAGGAATGCAGTGGAACATTTTTACACAAGTATGGCTCACTCACTGAAAAAAAAGATGTTTAAAATATCTGAAAATTAACAGTGTTAAGTTGAATATAGACTTCGGAGTGGAAGAAGAGTGGAAATCTGGATGTTCTTTGCAATGTTCATCCTAAGTATTCCCTAAACTAAACAGCTAGTTGATTTAAAGTGATGCTGTGTTTAAAATTGGCCTAAATTCAATATATAATTCAGTGATAGATTTTAAAAAATTAATTTTAAAACTCCTAACTTTGAAATGGGTAGCACAAGATTCCTCCTACAACATAAAATTATCTTTGATTTTAATTTATTTACAAAAAATTTTGTTTGTTTGTTTGTTTCAGTGGATCTAAACCAACATTTTCTGTATGTTTCATTTGTTCAGAGAACTAAAAGATTTCCTTATCGCTGTTCCTTTTAACGAAATTCATATATTCAATATACTCAAGTTGCTCATAGTAAGCATTTTGATACAAAACAAATTTGTTTAATTACTCTGTGTAGAGAGGACAGAAGCTACATTTCCATGCCAAACGCATGATTTTTCCTGTGTTTGCAGACTCATCAATCAAAACTGACAGCATGATGATTTGTAAGAGCTGCAGCGGACAACTTGCTGAGCCCCATTTATCTATTTGCCTATTAACTGCTTCAGTACTGGCAGGCCAGTCTTCTACAGAAGTTTGGTCCCTTAATACTGCTGAAGAATCTGGCATATTGGTCCTGAGTGCCATGGAATGGCACTGCTTTTACATAGAGTAGGTGAATTACAAAGAGGAGAGAGAGGGAGATTTAGAATTCCTTTGTGTTTTAAATTTTATTCAGTGTTTTAACTGTAGGATCCATACACCACAACGTCTAGATTATGTTCAGGGCTCATTTCAGATTTCAAGCACACCCATATTTGGGGGCTGCCTCCTATAGCCTCTCTTCTCTTCTATTTCCCCTACAAATGTGTACAGCAACCGTTTCCCATCTTGAAAGCAGCATGTCTCACATCAGTAAGCAAAAAACCCTGAGCAGTGGTTATTCGGCAGTGAATGATGTGTGATTTTCTGCAGGGCTGGGGTTGCTGTCATCTTCAACAGCACCTGCTTGCTCAGGCAAATGGCCTTTTGTCTTCACTGCTCTGGCTTGGAGAACCTTTCATGGATTCTTACTGTGGTTTTCATTTGTCTTGGCTTTTCTCTCTCATCTTCCTCCTCCTCCTCTTCTCTTCGCAACAGCTTCTCCAGGCACCCCACACATCAGTACCAGCGTCAGAACCAAGAAGGAACTTACTCTGGAAACATACGTTTCTTTGTGAAAATTGGCTTAAAACAGCAATCGTGTTTCGGGCAACCTCTTCAAAGCAGGTCACTTTCCCTAGTTTTCCCAGGCACAGTCTCACATCTTCCCTACAACAAGCAGTTATTGAAGTGTCTACAGCGCACCGTACTCAACTGGGATACGCATCGTAGAGAGGAGATGGCACTGAACTCACTCCCTTGGAAAAGGCACGTTGGATCCTGGCTTGCGGGAGTGATTTATTGAGTGCAGATTTTCCCTCTTTCCAGCCCATGCGACC
>NW_010238818.1:0-11036 GCF_000690775.1 Eurypyga helias | reverse complement strand
GGCCAGGATGCTGTTGGCCACCTTGCCACATGCTGGCTCATGTTCAGCCGCTGTCGACCAACACTCCCAGGTCCTTTTCTGCTTGACAGCTTTCCAGCCACTCATCCCCAAGCCTGTAGCGCTGCAGTGGGTTGATTTAAAAACACGGAACACTTCACGAATTCGCGTGTCATCCTTACATCGTGCTGCTCAGGACACCTCTGTCCAGGAAAACCTCACGGGCCGGTATCATTTACAAGCACCACCCTTTGAAAGAAACAGTGATTGCAAATTCCTACTTGAGTGTGTGTGCACTGTAAGCAAAGACATAGGTAATACTACAACATACCAGATGCTGGGAAAGTGCAGGTGGGGCTTTTGTAGCAAGAGAGGTGTCGGTCATGGTCCTAGTCCCAGCAGGAAAGGTAGCAATGATGGACTTAGAAAGAATGAGCTGAAGGAGGTAGCATTTTTTTTTTTCCAATCCACTTCAATAGGGAGCAGGCACCATGTAACAGTTTCTTCTATTTTGTAACGTAATACTGGAGTGACCCTCCCCATTTAGGACATAAAAAAGACCAGTAGCAAAAGATCAGATCTCTCCTTCCCAAAAACATTGTATGAGTCCCTGATTTCCTTTCTCAAACACCAACAGCCATGGGAATGGTTCCTGACGAAGATGCCCAGAGGCATGGGAGTACTGGGAACTAAGGAGCTTGCAGCCCCTTACCACAGTAAATACGGTATTGCCGCTGGTAGTACCCAGCCCCAGGGTACCTCTGCAAAGCCCGAAGACCGAGGCTTGCTTCCTCTGGCTTTTTTCTGGCCTGCTCGCATTATTTTAGTTTGCTTAGCTGTAACAGCAATTTTTTAATGACTAGGTGGCTTTTTATTTTTTGCTTAGCTTTGTATAATCAGGTGGTGCAACCATCACTTTGATAGGGACAGTAATAGCAATTAGTTATTCTGCAGAACGAACCATTAATGATGCCAGCCTAATGATGCAGTGCAGAGAAATGGGGGCATGGGATATCGCTGAGGCCGTGAAAACAGGGCCCAAGGATGCAGAGCAGACATAAAGGAATGAGATGGTAGGTGAGGCCCTAAAAGTGGGACTCAGGATGATACAGGAGAGCCCATGGCAAGGAACAGCTCACCAACGGCCAGCTACTGAGAGCTAATGGAGTTCAAAGCAGCTGACACAAGTGGGGTTGGGGCAACAACAAACACTTGTTCAAGAACTGTGTAGGCAGTTCATGGAGGCACTAAGGTACCTGAGCTCTGGGCAAGACCAAGCTGCCTTCTCCAGGCTGAGATAACCACAGGGCACCCCACACAGACACGTGCCACTGGGTCCCTGGTTTGAAGACGGAGATACACAAGGGGACTTCTTCCCCTCACCCTTCTCCCTCAACCCACTGCTTTCCTGCCATTCCTGTTTTATGAATATGGAAGCTCTCAACCTGTGCTTAAACAGCTGCCAACAAAACCCGGATACTCTGCCGCCCTGTCACCGATCCCTTTCCACTACGCTCCCAGCTCGCTCTGCCTGGGGCTGGTAACGTATCTCCTGGTGCGTGCCGACAAAGGCGTTGCGTGGGGTGGACACCTACCCTCTAGTTACGGCACCGACCCTTCCCATTTATTTTGCCAACAGCCATCAAATGGCAACACCTTTTTGTTAACAAATGGAGCTACAGAAAGCAGACCAAAAGGTCCCTTTTTGGACATTCTCTCTCAATAGTCCCTGTTGATAAAACCTAGCGACAGCTGCTGGTTTCCTTTAAGAAATGTATGTAAGGAAACTAAACATCCCATTTTCTACCATTTTCAACGTGTTTCAGAAGTGTGCTGAAGCTGAAAAATATAATCAAGCTATCTTCCCTGTCTAATAGCCTTTCTGGACCAGTGCGTCTATCCAATCCTGCTAACTTCTTTGTGTAATAATACATTACAGTGCAGAGAAGCTGATGATTCCAGGGACTCTTTTGCTAACAAGCAATTCCAAAAAGTAGTGAAAAAAAGTTAAGTTTCTACAAGCCTTATACATTACTTAATATCTTCACAGTGAGAAGCCAATGATGAGGTGAAAGAATTATTTAGTATTCGAAGAATATGTGTTAAAAATCATTTTTAATTGAAATTTCTTAGCTCACCTTTACTTTCATTTACTAATTGAATTTAAGAAGGAAATGCCTTTACTGAAAATAGAAACCTTTTATAAAATATAAACCTGATTTTTTTTTTTTAACAGAAAAACATCAATATGTTTGTGATAGTATCTGCCTGGAAATGTGAGTACATCTGTGAGTAAATGGGTCCCTTCCTACTGGAAAATAATGTTGCACATGAGCTCACTTAACTTTTCCGGTGCTAGCAGGAAATTATTAAAACAACTTGAGAAGAACCTCTACTGTCATAACCCTCTTCACAATCCCTGGCGTTACCCACCTCCTGCACCTCCGTCTGCAGAAACACTGGCAGTGTCATGTCTGGGAAGGTACACGGATGCAGCTGTACCGTACCGGTCTCCCTGCCTGGCTCACACCACTGGATTTGATAATTCCCACGCTGAACCAAACCCAAACTGCAGCATGCACCATGAGGAGGTTACAATCTAAGTACGGTTAAAGCTAGAGATCCTGGATAACGCAAAAGGAGACCGAGTAATGCCAGACCTAAGATTATTTAAAGCGTAACCAGAGGAACATTGCCCCAAGTTTTCATTTCAGGTGTTAAAATTTCAGGATTATTTACAGGGAAATTGAGACCTCCAGTGCAGAGATAGATGAAAGGTGGGAAAAGTGTGAACTTAGGAAAAGGCAACAGTAGGAAAAGCAACACTGCAAGATCCCTAGAGCACTGGGTATCTTTCCTCTCCCCAAACACCTTCTCAGTGTGGCCTTTTGACACTGGCCAGATACTTTCAGACCAATCCATTCACCCACCCCTCTGACCGATGTCCTCTGGATTTCCTTTCTGGTCAGTCAAAGTGACAATTTGTCCACAATCTTCTCTCTCAGCCCTGCTTGTTTATATTAAAGCAGGGTTTGGTCCTCTGAGGTGTCGTAAGTTCCCAACCTCACTGCTTGGGAGGACCATACCTGAGAACTAGTAACTTTAAACTCCTCTTTGGCAAATTAGCTCTCGGGTCAGAGCTTCTCCCTCACAGACATTTGCAGAATACTCTCTACCTGTTTCCAATTTGTAATGCTGCTCTGAAACACACATGCAGAACTCAACATTTAAACCTGTTTCCCTGCTTCTTTCTTTCTTCAATACTGCAATTTACCTTCTGGGTTCCCTCCTGTCCCTGACAAGATGTAATAACTGCTTCTTGGCAGCTCTCTCGGTCGAGGGAAAAAAAACCAAAACTGGATGGAGTTCAGAAAACAGCAGCAAAAAAAGATAAAGGGCTAGAGAGACACACTAATGGGAAATTGCTTCAAAAAGCAAGTATGTATAGCTTAACTAAACAATGACAAAAGAGGCTGTGATAATTGGAAAGAGCTGAAGGTTGTAAACACCGAAGGTGAACGATACATTGCCCCAAGTTACTCAAGGGGGTTATGACTGTAAAGACAAGGTGGAAATTCTTCCCAGTCAGCCAGAAGTCAGAAAAAAGAAGTTTGTTGACAACTTCGGTCTGGGGGAAACCGCAGTGCAGTCCTCTAGCACTGGGCATGAAGGGCTGGATAGACAACCTGGGGGAACACGGGATCTGGAGCAGGCAAAGGGGGATGGACTCAGTAGCATCTTGAAGCCCCTCACAGCCACTCTGCAATTTTGTCGTACAAGTTGCCTGGGTCCCTTCCTAACGTCCCGCACAAACGCAGCACAGCTTCACAATTCCAGCACTCCCTCCGTTGATCAAGACTCTGCAAACTCCTTAGCCTCAGTTTCTCACTCCCTCATCTCTGGGACCCAAACTGGGGCCCAGTATACACTCTCCCTCCTCCTGGAACATGATTTCTTGAAACAAGACAAAACAAAGCTCCCCCGACTTGGCTATTCCTCTGCTCCATCTTTGTGCAAATGTCTTACTTTTAAAAACAGCAGAAACCCCAGTTATTGTATAGTTATTTTTAGATGACTTTGAAATACGGAACTTCCTCTCTTACATCTTCTTTGCCACTAGACCCACGCCCATGGGCATTCACTGCCTTTGAACCCAAGCACCGTGGTCTTCTCCATCGCTACTTCCATTTCATCTCTTTTCAAACCAACAGAGAAGTGCCTCATGTCTAAATGCATTTCACATGCCCTGTGCTATCGAGTGCTTCCTCTGTTCTCAGGGAGAGTCTACAGAGGCTTTTTTCTTCTCTCTAATCTTTCTTTTTTTGTAGTTACTCTGGCCACTCTGCCTTGTTGCCTGAATTTCCTAACTACTGTATTAGACACCTCAACCCCACCTGACCTGGCAGCCACACGTCCCTCTTGGTCTCATGCATACGAAAACACTGAGCCACAAAGATATTTAGATTCCTACCTCACATTCCTAATCTTGTTGTTGTCATTGTTAATCTGGCCCACAACTCTTAGAAAAAGCAAGTTTTACCAAGCAGAAATCAATCATGAGGAAAACTGAGAGGACAAATGTCAACACTTAAATGAGTATTAGGAATTGATTAATTTCATGGAGTGCCCATAAAAGAAAGATCATAAACCACCCAAGACAGTGGTGGTAAAACAGAATCCATACCCCGACAAGTACTTAGGAGTCTTGCCAGGTGTGAATCAGTAATTACCCTACAGAGTAATGCCAGGGCTAAGATTATTTAAAGCGTAACCAGAGGAACATCAGATTGGTATCAGGAGGTGTAATAGTTAATGAAGGACTCTGCCCTTTTTTCAGTGTGTAGTTTAGAAATAAAACAAAGATGTATGAATAAAACAAGTTTGGGAAGTCATCACAGTGAAACTCCTGGGAAGCTCAGTCTGTTTCAGCTTATTCAAGAAAGGTCGAAGAGATGGCTTGACTATGGTTTACAACAGCTTACAACACATTATGACAGATTCCCTGGGAAAATAACTTCAGCTTTCAGGTAGCTTTCCAGTCAAAAACAGCAGAAGAAGAAGGCTGAAACTACTTGCAACCAGGAGGAACATTTTTTGTAACGGGGATTAGAAGTAAGCTCTAGAAAAAACACCTCATGTAGATGTTTTGATTCTTTATTGCTTCAAAATATGATCAAATGTATTATGGGATGCTGCTTTAACAGAGTTACATGTTTACTTCAGCAGCCGCTGAACAAATATCTGACCTACTTAAATTCCTAATAGTCCTTATGCCTGCTTAAGCTCGACGAACCTATACATCATTTCTGGCTTGCCATCAGCGAGAAACAAACTGAACTTGGTGACTCTCACTGTATGCTGCTACCACCAATAATTCATGTCATCTACTGCAATTAATTAGGTGGGTAAAAATGGCAGATACTATAAAACCATTTTTGTCTCTCCAAGGTCTGTGGTTTATGGCAGTGCAACTCTGCTACTGGAAGGAAATAAAACTGCAGTGCACAGCAGCAAGCTCCATCAGAAACAGAGTCAGATCAGAAGTATACATCGCGCACGTTAAGTCTCACCAGTCCCTCTAACTCCTTCAGAACAAAATTTAAAGTCTAGGCCCTTGCCTAAGCTGCTCCAGCCGCGGAGCTCGCGAGACAGCTGTTCTTCACCAGAGCAATAGCAAGAAGACTGGATTTTAGCTGATGTGGTGGCAGGGCAGTGCATTTTCAGCAGCAGTAGCAGGAACGTAAGTAAAGCAAACCGAAGCCTTACAGCCAGGTACAAATGTAGAGACCCGCCATGCAGCCTTCCCTTTTTATCTACACGCCCCTGAGGTCTGGGCTGAGTTCTAAAGCTTTGCCTGTGTATGCTAAGTATCCAAATAGCACGTTATTAGCATTTCCCCTTAGACAGGTGCTTAGTTCTGACACTTTTCCTGGGGAGGCTGGGGATACCTGAAGGAGGTGGGCAATATCCATTCATCCCTTCCTATTCCAAATCAGTGCTATGGATGTATGCTATGTCCACTTGCAAACTTTCTCATTAGACTTGTTAGTCAAAACTCTACATCAACACAACTCATCATATGTTCTGCCTGCAATTTTTCTTTTTGACCAGAACCAATATTCCAGGTACTTGTTTGTAATGTGCCATCTGCAGAGTCTTCAGGGTCACACAGCATTTTATCTATTCCCTTAGCAAATAGATGTAATTTACATAAGGAACTTGTGAAACGTCTATATAAGCCAACTCAAATTCATATTCATACTCCTTGGAACACTTTTGCCACTAACATTTCATCTAACAGAAATCTAGTTTTCCCCCAGGAAACCAAATCCAAGGGTTTCAATGCTGTTTAAGCTAATTATTGGAGCTGAACACTCATATGGGGTAAATCCATCCATTTCAATCAAAGAGTGCCGATTTACTTCAGCTGAACATCTGTCTGTTGTGCTTAGTTTGAATAAATGCTAGAGACAGCTTTCCAAAGTATGCAAAACTTAGCAAGAAGGGTGAACTAAGGGTTAAATGCGGCTGCTGCAAATTAAGGGCTGCAAAACCTGACTATGTATTGCCATCGATGATCCCACATGAAAACTACCAGAGAGCAAACCTCCCCAGCTTTGAGTTTCAAGAACCCTTGAAACAGAAGTAGAAAATCAGCTTATAAAGCCAGGCAGATAAGGGTAATTTTTGTTCTTAGGGTATAATAAAAGATTGTAATATCATTATTAGTGTTGTCGGAAGATAAAGGAAGAAATGTATATTGAGGATTAGAGAAGCAATAAAAATGCTCAGCTGTGGAAGGTATCAAGGAAGGTCTTTGGTTCAAGAGTTTACCTGGACACGGATCAGATGCAGAATACTTTTCTCTGTCAACAGGAGCAAAGACCTGGATGTTCTCACAATTAAAGCATGTTTGTATGCGTGAAGGTGGGTGGAAGTGTCTAAAGGAACTGACGCGGCTTATTTCAGTTTCAAATATGATTCATCAACTTAATATTCTTCACTTTGCACCTATCTACTGATGATTCACACCTTCAGAAGGCCACGTTAGATTTCAGCTGCGCACTCAGTAAAAAATCCATAACATTGACTTCCTACCATTGTATTACCGCTGAAAACGCCACGCCGATTCTGAACACAAAAGTCCCCATTCAGTATGGATATTCCAGGATCAGCATATAACTCCTTCTTTCAATTAACAAAATGCATCAAATAAGGTGGCTGAACACATACCAAACTTCTTCTGATAAAAATCCCCCTGCAAAAACTTTTGTAAGTATAGTTTTTCCTTTTTATGCACAGTGTGAAGCAACAGGGGATATGCCACTGACACCTCTGAAACAAGCATTAGCCTGTCCAGAAAAAAGGGAAAACACCTTGTGTGACACAAAAACCCAAGCACACATAATTCTTAAGAGTAGGGCTGAACATATTTCCATAGGGTGAACGTTACTTACAAGACCTGTGGAGCTCCAATGCATAACCAGAAGTGCCTGTGGAAGGAAAAAAAAAAAAACGTTAGTATTTGAAGAAAACCACAGAGAAACACAAAAAAACCCCATTGCTCTAAGCTGCAAAAATCATGGCTAGGGATGCACTATGGTTTCAGCTTTGCTTTGACTGGGGAAAAAAAGTGGAGGGAGGCTGCTTTGCCTAGGTTTTTAATCCAGTTATGGTAGAGAGGGGAAAAGTGGGCTTTGGGGACTGCATCCTCCTAAAAGCACTTAAATTAGGAGCAGGTAAGGACAACGCCAGCGCTCCCAGCTGTAAGAGGGAGACAAAGTTCCTGAAAACGACAGAAACAATGAGAGTCTGATGTTGAGGCGGTAAAAATGTCTAGACCCATCGCTTCGGGCGTATCAGTGGGATGCCCCAACGTGGCCCAGCTGAGGGGTTGGATACCAGTTGCCCTTCTTACTGTGTACCGCTGGAGTACCTGGAGCAGAACGTGTAAACAAAACCCCCACGTCAGGTAGCAGGGGCTGGGTTCACCTTCCCGACTGAGGATGCCTTTGCGGCCGCAGGGCTGTCCCCAGCAGAGAAACAGAGGCTCTCCAGGTGGGCAAAGCCATTCAAGGCAAGGGAGGCACCTCAGCCAGGGCAGGCGAAGCGTTACCCTGGCCCTGGGGCTGCCTCAGGCACCAATACAGCCCCGCGGCGCACACTCAGAGTGAGCCGCCGTGCTCTGAGACCAAAGCACGCCTGGCACAGAAGGAAGGAGGCTGAAATGCGCGGGACACCACAAGGCACAACATTTCACACACTATTCAGAAGCAAAAAGCAGGACTTCAGTCCCATTAGCATCACTGGGGGTACTGGTGGACGAAAAACTGAACATGAGCCGGCCGTGTGCGCTGGCAGCCCAGAAAGCCAACCGTATCCTGGGCTGGATCCAGAGCAGCGTGGCCAGCAGGGCGAGGGAGGGGATTCTGCCCCTCTACTCTGCTCTGGGGAGACCCCACCTGGAGTGCTGCGTCCAGCTGTGGAGCCCTCAGCATCAGAAGGATATTGACCACTTGGAGCGAGTCCAGAGGAGGCCACGGGAATGCTCCGAGGGCTGGAGCACCTCTGCTATGATGAAAGGCTGCAAGAATTGGGCTTGTTCAGCCTGGAGAAGAGGAGGCTCTGAGGAGACCTCATTGCAGCTTTCCCGTATCTGAAGGGGCTACAAGGAAACTGGGGGGGACTTTTTACAAGAGCCTGTAGTGATAGGACAAGGGGTAACGGGTACAAATTGAAAGCAGGGAGGGTTAGATTAGATATCAGGAAGAAATTCTTCACAGAGAGGGTGGTGAGGCACTGGGACAGGTTGCCCAGAGACGCTGTGGATGCCCCATCCCTGGAAGTGTCCAAGGCCAGGCTGGATGAGGCTTGGAGCAACCTGGTCTAGTGGAAGGTGTCCCTGCCCATGGCAGGGGGGTTGGAACTAGATGGTCTTTAAGGTCCTTTCCAACCCAAACCATTCCGTGATTCTATGATTCTATGATCATGGCAGAGTAAAGGGGCCAAGTCAGTCCTCAAGGGAACACGTCCTAACTCTGTTTATTCACGGCAGGGCAGAATCCCAAAAGCCCAGCAGCCGCAGCATCCCCAAGAAGAGCTGCAGAGATAGGACCGCACCGAGAGGTGCTCTGCAGTGGTCTGTCAAGGGCGACTCCCCCAGGAGAGCTTCTACAAAACCTGGCGCTACAGGGAGTGCTCCGCTCCAGGGCACCGGGGAAGGCTCCGGTGACACTAGGGAAGGAGAGGTGGGTCGATGCCCCGTGTCATGCCTTGCACAGCTGGGGCTATGCACGTGCTCTTGCAAGCAAGAGCAGCACACCCTCCTAGAGGCTGGGCTCGCCTGGAAACCGTGCACCACAAAAATGCCAGCAAAGGCTTTTTCCATCTCTCTGCAAAACAGCACAGTACCTGGTGGTTGAACTAACCTCTCTGCCTGTTTACTTACCCCGAAGATATGCTGCTAAATCACTTATTTTTGTGGAAGTAACAAATAGCTCAGTAGGAAGAAACCCCTTAAAATCAAGAGCATTCCTAGTGATTTAAAACTGCTGTAAAGTATCCTTAGAAGCTACAAGCAAATTTGCTGTCTTAATTCAAATCTCATACACATGCAGGTGGAAACAATTGCTGGATTTACCAGGTTTTAAAACCATCAGTTTTACAAGGGAGCACAGAAATCTCTGTATGCTGACTTTTCCTAGTTTCATGACGTCTCTTCTAATCTCACGGCAAACAGATCAAACATGAATGCTTTTCATTGCATTGAAAAACGCACCCCTAATGCTCCACCTGCTCTCCCTCCGATCCTAGTCCCAACATTTTGGCAGCCACCCAAGTTTAAACACGCACAATTTAATCTACAGTCCTGAACTTGCTCTGCTTCTTTCTAAGATTATTTTGTTGCTGTGACAAGAGCCGAAATTTCGCTTCTGGTTATGATCACAGTGACATAGTTCTTGTTTGGAGTTAGGAGATACTACTTCCATGTATTGCACAAGGCTGCTGTACCGCAAGCTCGGAAATTGTATATATCATCAGGTATTTCCTGTTTTTTCTGGCACAAGATTATCAGAAATTTTCAGATCTTTAAATAATCTAAGCATTCAGCATTAAGTGTAAGATTAACTGGGAGCTGAGTTCGGCACAGCATACTATGTGTAACCATTGGCTCTACATAGATGGAAAAACAAGCTTATTGTTAAAGGGTTTTAAGGTTGGCACATACTTAGCCTGCAAATACAACTTCACGCTCATTGTTAATTTGTCTGCCTCACCAATTGCTCCACTTTATTAAATCTTTCCTGTTAAGCAGACCCTGGCAGGTTTCTGAAAGCACTTCCTTCCAAGGAAGTCGTTATTAGATGGATATTCTTGAAAAGGTTCCAGCAGCACCTCAGCTACACTGGCATTTCCAGAATATTTATGAACACGTAACAACTCAGTGTTGGATGCAGCTCAAGATGCAATTAACATCCTCAGCCAGACATGAAAATTGTGTGAGGTACGTACTGCTCGAACGAAACCGTGACATGTATTTCCGCTTCTGAAAAAGGACTTCTTCCTTCAAAGACTCCTCTCCATGGAAGAACTTCAGTCACCAGGAATCAGGGAGACTTTTTATATAAAAACATCATCATATTTCAGAGTAATGGTCCTACATATCACAGAGGCAATGTCAAATCTAGGCTACACAATGCTGCACTACTCCTGATGTTATTAGGGACACTGTTCTAACTCCACCGTAGATTAATGACTCTTCTTCCTGCAGAATGACGTTAGGAAGTACACAAGAGGGGTGTGTAGAGGGTATAAGAATAAAAGGAGGCCTGAGGGTATGTTTATGTTTGGGGAAACAGTACAATGTCAAATTGTCTCCATAAAAGGACGTCAAAACCACATACAGAACACGTAAATCCGTATCATCGTTTGCTATAAATATCATCGTGTATAACTCTATAGCCTGTATATACACCATATATATACAACTATAGATTTACTTATTGAGTTCACATCAGCAAGTTTGCTGATGACAGACA
>NW_010238817.1:5007-7456 GCF_000690775.1 Eurypyga helias | reverse complement strand
TATGTTGGGGACACCAGAGCTGGACCCTGTTAAAGGATTACTCCTCAACAATCATGATGAATGGCTTCAGCTGTTTGCTTTCCATGAAATATGACTTCTGGATCTAGATTAGATCCCAAATGTCTGCATTCTGGAATTTGATTCCACCAAGGTCCATATTTGGCTGTGAATCTAAATACCTCCCAGATGGCTCCTTTTTAGTAGGTGTTTGAGCATGTTTTGGTGTGGTATTTAGCATATGGGAAAAGCACAACAAAACAAACCAGCCCCACTATTTCAAAATTTGTATCCAGAATCTGTAAGCAAAAAAGCTGAGTGTTTCACAATAAAATATGGCATACAACCATGTGAGCTTGGGCTGCTAGTGCTGGCTTGATGGAAGAGCTGGCAGATGGGTGCCAAACTGGCATCAGCATCAAGGCTAACATACACTGAAACTCAATGATATGCAGAGTGTGGGTGCAGATAAACACAGGCAGATAACCATTAAATGGTTAACAGAGAGCCCTACTGACTCTGTTCTTTGTCTCTGTTCTGTTATTATTCGTATACCGACTAAATCTTCACACCTATCAATCCCTGCTCAAGGAAGCCTATGTAGACACACTTATATTGAAATGACATTCACTGTTTTAAGTCTCCATAGTGGTGGCACTTTGCTTCTGATTCATCTTATAAAAGGTGGGTGGAAGAGGAGAAGGACCTTATTTGCTTTGTTTCTTATTTGCTTTTTAAAACAACCATTTTTATTTACATGTGATCAACTCTTGAGTTTCCCAGGCTTGGATCAGCTTGGGGTGGAAGGAAATGTCTCTGTAGAGGGAGCTTAGAGCAAGTGCTACATCAGGCTTATCCCCTCCATCCTCCCTGGATGTCAACACTGCACTACCACAAGTCACACGGAAGGTTGCTTGGCAGGCAGGGCTGATAAAACTTACTGTCCCTTTTCTGGCTCAGCAGACATTCGGCATCAAGATTATATTTTGTTTACCTTCAAACTCACTTCTTTCTGTGGATTTGGAAAGCTGTTGTGCCCCAATACAAAGCTATTGTAAAGCAATCATCCCTTGACATAGCCGCAGCTAACACAGAGGTGGTGCCTACATCCTCCCTGAGGCCAAGGTGCAGAGGTGAGTTTGTTCATGACACCCCACTGCAGTAGAAGAAAGTGGCCCAAGCTGATTTTCCCAAGTCCCAGCCCACTGGAAGATGTTTGAGTGTGTAGATCCCTGTTCATCAGAAGAGGTAATTTTACACAGACTTTCATGACCTTCCTACAAATATTGCAGCCATCCAATGGAAAGGATGGGAAATATTCAAGAGGACACAATAACCAAAACACTCAGTATGGATAAGACAAGAAGCCATCAAGAGGCTGCAGAGTATGGACCAACAGAAGTGCAACAGCCAGACAAGCCTAAGTGTTCTCTTAGGAGAAGTCCAGGGGTTTTTTTGGCAGTGCAGGGCACAAAGCTGGAGAGACACACTCACAGACAGCACGTCACTACTGGGCCAGGCAGAAACCAAGCTCGTTCTTCCCATGTATAACATTAGCTCCACAGTAGTGATGGAGTCAACAGAGGAGTTGTGGCAGCTCAGAACTGGCACAGGGTGTGGAAACTGAGGCTATGCAAATCTGATGAAAGCCACGCCATGTATTTCTCATTGCACAATGATCATTTACAGCAAAAGCAATAAAGCACTCCAGAGTTCTCACTGGTCTGATGGCAAGGTACAGCATTTCATAGTACATTTTTGGAAATAGAGAGCAAAGGAGTTAGGGATGTCACCGAAATGTCCCAGCACTCCCATGTTTTGAGGCAAAATCACTGGATCCAATTCTACAGACAGGACACTGAGGCAGAAAAAAGTACTAATTAATTGCACAGCAAGGCAGTGATTGGAAAAAAACAACCCAGCACACAAGAATAAATCAGCTCAAAAGAGCATGTAATTCCCCATGTGCCGCCTTCTACTGTGACCAACACCATCTGCTTAAAAAAAAAAAAAAAAAGGCAAATGTTGCTATATTGAGACTTCTCTGAAACTCAACTTTGCTCATTTAGAGTCTTTGGGTATGTCTGCACTACAGCACAATGCAGAAATAATCCATTTAAAAAGAAGGGCATGCCACATCCTACGATGGTGAACATCAAACAGAGAAAGGCTTAGGAGCAACTAAGAGCAGCTGAAATCTGGAAGTGGACACATGCAAACTCAGAATGAGGGCTACCCTTTTAACGGGAAGGATAGATGATGCTGTAATCAAGAGCAGAGAGAAGCCACAGAGTCAGTGCCCCTTGACATGCTCATGTTATGTCAGGCTAGGAAGATGTGTACAGGTTAAAACTAGTTACTGATCTCAACATACTGGCAGCTGTGTAGTAGCTGGTGATGAAGATCAGGGTTAGAAGACCTGTTAGTGCACTGTTTTAAATTCAGTGAAAAG
>NW_010238817.1:0-4992 GCF_000690775.1 Eurypyga helias | reverse complement strand
ACTCTTTCCTTATTTTTTCTGTTTAACTTTTAGTCAGATCCCCAATTTACATAATGCTTTTCTTTTGCAGTGCATGTGCTCCATGAAAAGGAAGCATGAAGCAGAAAACTAGAAAGTCCTAACATGTTGGCTGTCCTCTAATCTCATCTGTGAAGTGGACAGTGAGAATGTGTTGTCTAACTGCATGCTTCATCACCACTTCAATGGCACAGCTGAGAAAAGCAGATTTTCCTGACAGCCCTGCCCACTCAGAGGCCTGAGCACTGTCATTCAATCGTCTGGGCTCGCTGGTCTGCAGGAGACAGGAGTTTTAGAAAACCCTGAAATACTGGGATTATGTATGGCACAGGGAAAACTTGCTAATATGTAGTTCACCCCCAACCCCAAGAACTCTAAAATAAGATGTCCATTCGGCAGCCTGAACTGGAGCATGCATAGTTAGTGATGCCGGTATATGAAAACTGACTGAAGTAGAACAGTTTGTTAGCATTAAAACAACAAAATTATTTCACCATTCTTTCCCATGGAGGACATCCCTTTGCCTCTCACACCTTCACGAAGAAAATTAATCCAGATCCTTCACAGACATCAATAATGAGACAGCTGCTACCAGGACCAAGATCTTGGACCATGCTCCCACCTGTTTGTCCCATGGTGGAATTTAGTCCTTTGGCTTTGTTCTTTAGCTCTGTTAACTTCTCGAGTGTGAAAGTCCTTGGTGAACCCACAGAAAAGATACCTTTCCCAGTCAGGCACTGTCAGGGGAGCTGACTTTTCTCCACGGCCCAAAAACCAGCAAACCAAGCCGATATGCAAAATCAAATCCATGCAGAGAAAGATGGCATTTTTCCTACTTGCAGACTTCTCTGTAACACTCGGAAACAATCATTTCCCAGTGTCCGCCTTAGGTGACTGCTTGGGTGATACGTGAGACCACAAACTCCACCTGACAGGATGTCCACAGTGGAAGCAATGGCCCACCAGCGCAGCCAGCAGCCCCTTCCATTGCGGAAAGGGGCACAGTGCAGTTGAATGCCATAAGCAATAATCCAAGGAGAGGATGTGCATGCCAGGTGTGCTGTTGATCAGCTGTGAGACGGACCACCGAGTGAGATGGCATTAACCATATGACCTCAGTGGAAATGGAGGAGGAATGGTGGGGCTCTGTTTCTGACTCAGCTACAGATATGCTGGAGGCATTGCAGGGGAAAGATAACATCCCTACAGAAACCACCATTAATGGTGTGAGGTAATCCGTGCACTGTACAGTTTCTCTTGTAGCCCCATGATTTCAGACTCACAGGTGTACACATCTGGGGCTGCCTTTTCCCACCAGTATGCCCAGTTGCCAGTGTAAGGTCACCCAGCTGGAAGTACAACCTTTTTGGACCAGTTTGAGTGGGTGAAGAACCTGAGTGACTTTTGTCCCTTCACCATAAACTTCTCCCTCAGCATAATTATAGTCTCCATAAACCAGTGGTTTTATTCCCTACTAACCCAGTGAACACTACGAGTGCACTGGTATTGCTGGCTGCATCCTGGGAGGGCTACTCGAGTGAAAATACGAAGACGGATACGTATGTATTTTAAGTGCCTTTTCACGCACATGGAGCCCAGTGTGGGAGGTTGGACTAGAGACCTCTAGAGGTCCCAACACATTTGCAAAGTTCTGGGATTTTGTCACGGACACCAAGTTTCTATTACCATCGATCACACATGTCACAGCTCCGAAGTCAGTGACAGACTACTCAGGCTGGCATGAGGGCGGAGGGACAAGATCTGTGACAGCATGTACGAAGTATAAAGTCAAGAAATGCTCTTTTATGGCAAAATACGTAGAGCAATGCTATTTGTTCAGGTGGTAGAAGAGACTGCCTGCCCACTTGGTAACATTCCCAACACTGGTGCACAAGAAACCTGCCCCTCAGGAAACATTAAAAATGCCCTTAAATATACACACAGGACATGGGGCGCCCTCACGCATGGCAGTTATGAGATTTATGCTGGCCTTCTCAATAGCCAGCACATACAGACAGGGACGTCCAGTTTGGAAGGCTGGCAGTACACCACCTGTTTTGGATGAGCTCTATACCCAGAGTCAAAGGCTGAAGCAAACCTGACTCTGAGAAGAAGCTGCACTCCCGGGGGACAGCCCAGCCTACAGCAGTACACCTGCCTATGAGGACTGGAGTAAAGCCACCTCATTAGGCTAAGCCTGAGTTATAGTAAGACACACCTTGGGGATTTCCAGACTTACTACCACTAAACATATCAAACACATGAGCACCAACCAGCTGTGGTACCTGAACTCTGATGTCCTTTTCCTCAGGTTCATCTTTTGCATATTCAAAAAAAGGGTTCATTTGTATTTTTATGGATTTGGCCAAATTCTTGCTTTCTGTAACAAAGGCATGGATGGGGTAAAGTTTATTCAACTTAAAACATGTACTTTCACCACATAGTGTTCAGTGAAGCTTAAGGTCTTTGGACAGCAGTAATCTCAGTTAAGGGAGTAGGACTTCACAGCAGCTTTGATCCTAAACTAATGTGTCTAGATGTCTCTTTTTTGGAAAAAAGCTTTCGGACTTTCATAGGAAGTGCAATCCTCCCAAAAAACTCTATCCAGAAAACAGGTCACAGATGTTCAGACTTTTGAGGTCATGGTAACTCATCATGCTGTTCAGTCTGACCCCCTACACTGACTATTGGCTATGGGAAAGAAGTCTCACACCATGTGGAAACATTTCACCAGTACAGCTCTTGAACCCGTACAACTCGGATTTCATTTTCTATTAAGCATTACGTGGTTTTGTTAGTATTTTAAGACCTTAATAGCCAGGGGGCAATAAGCGCAGAACTGTTCATTATTTGAGGATTATACCTTATTCATGCAACAAAATTAAAATAACACAGCTTTCCACTTAAAAAGTATTCACAGGCTCAGAAACACAGCATCAGTCTGCATGCTAAAAAGGTGATAAAAGACCTACCCCCAGATGCACAGGGAACCAGTGGTAAAGGCAAGCACTCCTGGTTGGGGGAGTGTGGGAGGGGGCAGGGATCAGGAAAGGAAAGTTTTTGGACAAAACTCTTTTCAGATCTCTCCTGAAAAGACTAGGTTATCTAGGATTAAGGCCCTATTCTCCCTCCCCTCTACCCCCAGTCCATCAAATCCGACAAGCACATGGAAAGAAAAGCACACCACTGCTGCTTCCCACAGGTTCTAGTGTCATTTTGGTCTCAGCTTTGAATAAAAACATTGTCCTTGTCTTGGAGGGCTATTAAAACAGTAAATTAGCCAGCTAGCAGTCCCTATGGATGTCTCGTTGGTAGCTTCCAAGTTTCCTTTGGGAAGGCCCAAAACTTTACTTTTCTCTTCCCATGCAATGCCACATCCATATCGTTTGATAAAGGGTGTGACCTGTTTTGCAGACAACTTTTTTGAAGCTCAGGAAGAGTTAGATGTCTACTGTCAACTGGAAAAAGTCTTTTGAATAGCAGGTTCCCACCATTGGCTCAAAATATTCTTGAGCTTAAGGGTGGCAAACTTTCCTTAACTAATGATGGCTGTTCCTATTTTTCAAACCTTCAATCTCTCCCCTCACACAACAGTTTCTGGAGCAGAACTTGGTCACTGACATACTCCAGAGATTATTTTAATGACCTCCTCCTTGTCAGCCAAGATTGCAAAGATACACTTCCATGAACATTCCAAGCAATCATACAGCAACACTTTCATACACTATCATTAGCTGACCAGTCACATGCTCACTTTGGAAAACACTGGTCCTTTCCTCTGTAATCTTAGTGACTCACTTAGGCTACAAAGTTCCTGAACATCTACCAGTGTAACCTAGTAGAAAATTTTGTCAGAGACACATTTTCTATTAAAATACTGATGTTTATGATGATGTGCAGTCAGTATCTTCAAACTTCTGTTCTGCTGCTTCGTGCATTGCCAGCATGCTTTAGTCTGTCCTTCATGCGGTTGTGGCACAGTCAGGAAGTGTTTACACATATAATTATTAACATTATTACTACTATTAGACTTTCAACACTCAGAGACTTCAAAGATTCCAGGTGAAATGCTAGCTCTTCACATCTTAAGCCAGGTGTTAATGAGGAACTCCATTTTTTGGCATTAAACTAATTGCTAGCATAACTAATTTCTACAGTGTGCATATACAAGCAGCTCAGGGCAGCCATAAGCCATCTTCTAGGCAAGCTGAGAGCTGGAGGATTGAGCTATTTTATGTCAACCAGCAGGATGGTGGGATTTACTGCCTTGTGTGCTCCTTATGATACTGATCGTATGTGCTCTGCCCAGATTGAAGAGTCTTATTTGGCTTGTCCGCATACTACTGGTTTGGGGAGTAATCATGTATCTGTATGCAGTACCGGCAGCGTTTGCATGTTTCATGTGTCATCTCATGAGGAGAAATTATTCAGTGGGTAGGATGTGAAAAAATTATTCAGTGGGGTGGAGGTGTGGAAATTATTCCAATTTTCCCCTTCCTCTCTCTGGGTAACAGCACAAGTGTATGAGTATTTGGGAAATTTATCATGGTCTTGGGGTGACCCGTGGCCAGGGATCAGCTTGTTTCTGAATGTCCTTGTGTAAAGTTAAAGAAATGTTTTGGAACACTGCCCCATCTGCTACCAGCGCGTGGGGCAGCGGCAGGCCCTGTGTACTGGCTCCATCCCCCATGGCTACCTCGACGGGCACTAAAGCCACTGCACCCCCTGCACCCACCTCCACCTCTGCAGCGATATGAACTCTCTTTGTCTGATACTGCAGCCACTGCACACTCTGTGCCAACTCCACCCCCATGCAACATCTACTCCCCTCAACAGACACTGCAGCGACTGTACACCCTGCACCACCTCCACAGCAATGTGACCTGCAGCTCCACCTCCCAGAACAGCTCCATCTCCCATTGCGGCTCCGTCTCCCACTGTGGCTGCACCTTCCACAAGGGTTCCACCTCCCAC
>NW_010238816.1:6203-8093 GCF_000690775.1 Eurypyga helias | reverse complement strand
TCTCCACCCAGTCTGTACTTGTGCTGGGAAATCCTCTCTCCCAGACCGTCACCAAGCACATTTTCTGTATGGCTGAGTCAGAACTAGTTGTATACATAACAACACAGGGAAATGGTTTTATGCCGAACATTAAGCCCATCGAACAGAGTGGATTTGCATTAGTTTGTTTTAAGGCATTTATCCCTTAAACTACCAAATACTGTAGATCTCCTGCCCATGCACACATCCAAAGCTAAACCTAGGATTTCACATGCCTCTGCATATTGTTTGTGACAACAAAATTTTGCTGAAAAGAACAGAAAACATAAAAGTAAAGATAATTCTAATTACACTTCAGAATGCTTTTGGGATGTCTTAAGGACTTACTGTAATGTTCATAATCCTGAGGATAAACTATGCTGTCCAGAAAAGTATTATATAGATTAGTTTTTTATCCTTACTACTGTTTAGTATCTTCTGTAAGAAGAAGAAATCATATACTGTTTTCTATCTCAGAGTCACCAGAAGAGAAGTTGATAGAATTCTTTCAAGTCTGCGAAAAATAAGCTAGGGGGAGCATCATCGTCCGTGGTGTTTCTGTTAACTACTGACCTCAAACGTCTTGTGCTGGCGTGCCTTCATCGTACCCAGTCCTTTCAGAACAGACAGGCAAATGCCTCCTGCCAAGAATTTCTGTGAACAAGGAGGAACCGTAGCTTATCAGTTACCTGAAAGGCACTGGTGTAATTTGTCTGTTCTTCAAACTGTACTTCCTGCGTTGGATGGCCTGTCATTCCTGTGTACATGCTGTGTGGCAAGGCCCCTGGTGACTTCAGTTAAATCCTTCGACAAATAAACTGAAAATAGGAATTTAAAAAATGGAAAAGATACTGTTTCTAACTCCTGCAAATATTTTGCTTAATTGAAAAGTTGGTTTTGATTAGGCAGAGGTTTGCTGGAAGACTCTCAACTACATCTGCAGAACTGTGTGCATTCACTGTCCTCTTGGTGGACTTACAGTCTGGTAACTCAGTGCGAGCTGTGTATCCGCACTGCACAGTGTATGACAGAAGGGCTGAACAGGTGGAAATACTTGAGACTGGGGCTAGTCAGCTGTTTATAGCTTCTGGACTGTGAGGGGCAGGTAGGGACTACGCCTTAACCTTTGATGTCCACTATAATCCCCAAGGTATTTGTCTCTGAATCAGGGTATCCGTCTATAAATGGCTGTATACCCACCACGCAGAGTAGATGATCGACAAAAAATGATCCTACTCTGAAGCTGTTAACATGTCCTTGGGAATGGCTGCTCATTACCGTTCCTTCAAATATAGACAGTGCATCATCCTCCTCTGAGCAGATTTTTGCATCCATTCCCACCCTTGTTCTGCCTTGTACCCACACAAACCCTGCAGAAGCGTCGTGGTCCAAGGACGACTCAGTACTGACACTGAAGTCCTGGACATTGGCTTCCAAGAAGGTTAATCAACACTGTTTCCACCTAACAAGGACTTCTGTGTTGCCGTGTACGTGTGGCTGCATCTGTTTGGGTATAACGAGCGCCCCCTGTATGGTTTTAAGCTCTGTATGTTCCCTGGTCTCCGACTGTGTAGGATCTACACGCACACATCACGTGAAGCCAAAGCGTGGTTTTTTGGGCTCCTCGTGACAGAAGGCAGACCCACCGTGTCGGTTATGTGACTGTGCGCAGGGCCTGAGCCTGTGCTGAGGTGTCCTGCTGGAGAGGACCCAGCCCAGCTTGGAGGTCTCTGCTGAAAAGGCGCACCCAGTTTCTCAAGCCTGTCAGTGGGCGTTCATGGCCCAGAAGCAGGCCTTGAGTCCAGCGTTTCCCATCTTGAGTCCAGCGTTTCCCACCGTGAGATCAGGATCGATTTGCAGTCACCCCTTCAT
>NW_010238816.1:0-6172 GCF_000690775.1 Eurypyga helias | reverse complement strand
ACACGAGCTGGGCAACAGATTCTGTTAGCAAAGGTTTCTCTCGTTCGTTTTGCATGCTAGGATAGGTAAATGCCAAAATGTGTACAAATGTTCACGTGTCTGCCTTTTCCTCTTCCCAGAATCACTCTGCCTCTATGACTGAAGTAACCTGAGATGGAAGATTGGCAACAGAAGCTATTTTTTATGACCCTCCAGTACAATACTCCAAGACACACAGTTAATAAACGTCTAACTGTGATGACCAGTATTATGTTATGTCTAGTTAGAGGCTAATGTTTTGTACTTTTTTTGTATGAGGAAGTGATGTAGCTTGCCCTGATTTTTTGTCAGCTTTAATATTATTATGCCAGAATTTAAAAGCAAAATGGAAAAAGAACAAAAAAAAAACTTTTCTTGTTTAAAGTGTGCACTGAGGAACTACATCTATGGAATTGTTGATGTTGTTATGTGATATTTGTACACAAATTTCTTTTTCATTTTTGAATTTATATCTCTTGGGGGGGGAAAAAAAACCCACAACACTTTTACCTTTTCTTACCATAAGAAGTGCTTCTACTAGTGGGTCAGATTCTGATCTGAGTGAGCTCAGCATAGATCTGAAGTAACTGCATATATTTAATTCAGATTAAAACAGTGGTGATCAGGACTCTAACCCAAACGATCCTATCAACAAGTAATAAGCATCCATCCTTGATTCAGTGAGCCACCTAAGCATTCCTTAGCATTTGGGACTTCAGTCAGCCATCTGATTTCCAGACTATGTGGCAGACTTGGTGTCCTTAAGCACCTTACTGAATCAAAGCCTGATTGTTCTAGTGTGGGTGATTGTGCTAGTTATTGAAGAATAACTAAAACAAGATAGTCTGCAGTATAGGCAGGCTGGACATGAAAATATATAGTAGTAGCTGATCGCATGTGAGCTGACTATATCATCTCCCTAGAGCTCCGTTCCTCCCTGAGGCCCGGCTAAAGCTCCCAGTGAAACCTGGCTTCAGGAATTGACTATGGGGATATACAGCCACCACTGTGGAGCTGAGGCTGCGCTTTAAGTGTTTCATCACTTCATCATAGATTTGTGGGGTAACTAGTAACGCTGGTGCAAAGGGAAGGCGACACCACTTCATCAGTGGAGGGGCATTCCTTGGTGTTCAGGCTGCCGTAACCGGGAATCTCGTTTTGCCCTGAGCGTAGTTTTCACGGAGGGGCTTCGGCAAGTCAAAAAACAACCAAACTGACACATCTGTAGTAGCAGTCTGCATTTTTGTAAATTCTGCCATACAGAATTTATACCAAAACTGCTATTTTACAATTTAACAACTTTGTGTAAGGAAAAAGAAATAATTAAGTGGGGGGCGGGGGGTGGGGGAGAAGAACAAAAAATAGCTCATTTATAATAGCTAGAACTGGGGTAAAGGCTTCATTACATGACTTTTCACTGTTTCTAGGATTTTTCTGCATCTCATTCTTCTAGCATGGTGATAACTGCTGTGTGTCTCCTTTAAAGAATGGAGCCTCTGTCTGTACTTTCACTGGAATGTTTACCTCACATTTCCATGTTGGTTCTTCTTGGCTTTTTTTGTATATTTTTTCCAAAACAGATGCAAAAAAAAAAAAAAATTATAAAAAAAACCCCAAACACACAAAGTGTATCCTGGCCTCTGTCATTTGCCTGTGGCACAAAGAAAATCTGGGATGCCTGTTTGTGTCTGATCTTGCAGTGTTTCCTCCAGGTTGGTATTTTCTTCTGACTCTCGGGTCTGCTGTGTCTTAGGAATACAGGGATCAGACTTGGGCTATGCAGGTGTTCTGTGACCAGAAGGAACCATCGGTAGCGTTCTAGGTCCCACCCTGCTACTTTGCTCCAGATCCCACAGGGAAGATTCCAGCTGAATCAGCTTGGCCGTGGAACTGGCACTTGTTCTGCTGTTAGAATAATGACGTGTTAGGAGAGCAGTGGATACTCCATTCAGTACGCCGAGTCAGCAGCACCTGAGCCCACTCACACTGCTTTAAAGGGTTGGCAGGGGAGCTGAATTCTAACATAAAAACTCTATGTTCTGTACCCTCCTCTCTGCAGCTATGGGCCCCAGGGTTGTGTTCTTTAGCTTCCACAGAATTGGTAGCGATATTGTGCCCCACTGCTTATCCTCCAGCACGATGGCACAAGCAGTCTTTCTGAAGGTGGAAGATGAGTTTCTTCCCTATCCACCAGGTTGAAGAAGGATTTGAATCTCGATTTTCCACTTCCAGAAGGACTGCTTTATCCTTCCAGTTGTAGTGCAGCATGATCAGAGGCATCTCTCCACTTTGAAATCAGCAAGTGAGCCCTGCTCTCTTCTCCAGCACGGTACATAGGGATGCCTACACCCAGGAGAGGATCCACGGGGCTGTGCGTGCTTGTCTGCAAGTGCCTAAGTTCTGGGTGCGTGGTTACGTGAAGCTAGACCTATCACACAGGTTCACTGCATTCCCTCTTGGCTAGCTCTAGGGGTTTGCTGCTGCTCCAGATTTACAGTACCCTCAGCCCTTTCCAGCTGCAGAGGAAATCTAAACCTAACAGCCCGTGTGGTTTTCCCAGGTACCTTTCCCTCCAGAAGCAATGTGTGTCCACCTCCTGGAATCTGTGACCAAGGAAAAATCATTTTTTAGATAGCCTTTGGATTTTGGGGTTTTTTTTAGTTCCTGCTCTGAGGCACATCATGACCTGTGAGCTTAGGCAGGTTAACAGCAGCTTCCCTACTCCAGCCTCGCGACCAGCGGCATCAACACGCTGCAGCAGCTAGCTTAGTCGGATCATCCATCAGGGTGGACGTGTGGCCCGAGGGCTGTGAGCAGTTCCATGCGCTGCAGGAATGAACCTGGTCCATGTAAAACAACTGGCAGCAGTGTCTGACACCCTCCTGCTTGGGGCGGTCATCCAGCTGGATGGCCGTGACCTTTCTCTGCCCCCCCAGCCAAATCCCACCTGACAGGAAAGTGGGTCCCCTGCAGAGCTGTTGTTCTTGCTCCTCCCGACGTGACTCCTGGGATTAGGATCACATGCCCCTGCCTTAACCAGGTACCTGGGCGAAGACCAGCACATCCCACTGAAACGGGTGTGCGTAGAAACAGCACGCGCATCCTCGCCCCGACTTGCAGGGGCTGACTCCCCCACAGCCTGGCAGGTGGGACAGTGTGCGACAGCCGCTCTCAGCTTGTTGTAGGCCTGCTGGAGCCTCTCCACAGCACCCCGCCGCTTTCTCCCGCGCGTGGAGACACCAGTCCACCCAGTCCTGCCTCCAGACTGGGAAGAAGCACCCTCCTAACCCCACTTCTTCATGCCTCCGTTTGATCTTCTCTACTGGTTCTGCCCAAAAGAAATGGGGACCAGCTGTCCTGCAGACGCATGGGTAGGGCTTTCATTTGTTTAGTTGTAATTTAACTCAATAGAAATTAGGTACTTTTGAAAGCCCAAGGATCAAAAAATGTGGTTTAGCGCCCAGCGGCCCTTCGGCGGCAGAGGTGTTCTGTGCAACACCTCCATCTCATTTCAGACTTCTGCTTTTTCGGCTTGGTACGAGCAGTTTTGCACCTCGGGTGCCTTTGACCTTCTTACCGTGTAGGTCGGCCCCTGCAGCCTCGCACCCACCTGTGCTGAGGGAAGCCAGGGGTTGGCACCCAGCAGGACTGAAGTATCTGAGGTCAGGGAAGTCTCAGTTTGGCGCAACCCAGACACAGCAAAACGCAAGGTGAGGCTGCAGCCATGCTCTTTTCTTGCCCGTCCTCCAATTTTTTGGTGTCCTGTTCTTCGTGCTCTCTTCTGATCACACGACATGAGCCATGGAAGTTATGTACTGGCAGAGACACAGAAGGGGGGATGAGCAGAAAGTGCAAATAGCGGTAAAAGAGGGTTTTTTAGATGAGTGCCAGGTAGGAGGAAACAAGGAAGCGTATCTCCCCTTTGATGGAAGTAAGACATAATTTCATGAAAAAACCACTTCCAATTTATTGCTCCCACACAGCCTCTGAAGCAGAGAAGACGACACAGTTTTAGCTATTTGCCATGCCGTTTTTCCCAGCCTCCCACACTGACCAGTGAAACATCCCCAGTTCCCTCGCACTTGCCCCACAAGCAGCATGTACACTTAATGTTATTCTGTCATCCCCCAGGACTCAAATGGGGAAAAGAACAGGTTTCTTAGATTATTTCAGAGCTACAGAAAGTAAGTAGCACTTGAGAAGTTTGCTGAACGAAGAAAGTGAGCACTGTAACACGCACAGGCAGCAGGTCCTAGGCACGCTTCAGGTATCTGTACGCGAAAAGAAAACGGGAGCAAGGTGTCAGGAGGGCGAGCGGCATATCCGGGGTGCTTCTGGATCATTCCCGTAAATACCACACACACACAGAGGAGAACACCTCGCTGCCAACAACCTGCTTGGTAGAAAACACCCACACAGCAGCAGGCATGGCTCAGGCTCCTGTGGGTCTTTACGTCGCTCTCTGCCGGACCTCCCTGCTTGCCTCCTCCGATACAAAGCCAACCTGCGTCATCAGTTGCACGGGAAGAAAAACTGACATGTAGGTATTCTACGTCTTTCTGTAGCTTGGCGCAGCCGAGCAGGGTGCCCCACATAACCCAACCCCGCTTGCACAAGACCGTTACAGGGTTCGGAACCAAAAGACAAAAGGTTAAGAGGTGCTTGTTTCCACTGGAGCCTGTTAACGGTCGGTGGGCACACGAAGGGCCAGAAAACATGCAGCGGTACCGTTACTGAGCACACCGCGTCACGGTTCCACAGGGAAAGCAACTGCTATTTTTACATATTTAATGAACAGAAACAATTAAACACAAAGACAATTGAATGAGCTTTTATTTCGGTCAATACCACGATGAAAGGGCTGTGCTTCTGCTCTGCAGTCCTGCCTTGGGAAGACAAGCAAAGCGAAGCGTTGCTTCCTGGTGCAACTCACTGCTCCCAGATAATCCTGAGGTTGGAGGGCAGCCCTGCGGCGCACAGCTCATCCAATCTGGACGCATCCTTCACAGGAGTGCTATAGAAACTCAACACATCCTCCGCACTGCGCATCAGGTGCAGCTGCGAGTTGGGGACAGCGTGACCAAGTTCGGCTGCCAGCTGGGCCAGGAGGCGGTACTTCAACCTGTTTTCTTTGAGGGGTGTCTGCTGCCAATTATCAGGAAGTGAGGGTCCAAAAATCTCCTTGACATGAGACTCGAGGCACAACTGTATATCCTCTGGAGGAAGATAGTTTCTGCTGCGTGGTGGGGGACAGATCAGGCTGGGTTCGCTTTTCTCTTGAATTATATTGTCTGCTTCTTCTTCTTTTTTCTCCTTCCTGTTGACAACAGACAAAAGTATTTTCAAGACTATGTCAGAGCACATTTCTACTCACAGTCTTTTAATATCCGACTCAACCTAGCCTGTAGACACATCCCATGGACACAGCAGGTTTGTGATGCCTCCAAGAACAAAACGCATGTAGGCTAGACCGTTGGTTTTCCCTCAGCCGCTACTTGCCACAGAGGCTGTCCACACAGCCATCACCTGCCTAGCTTGTTTCATTAGTCTGAGCGTAAGCAGAATTTTAACCACACTAATGACTTGTTTTCCCAGTTACAGCTCTATTCCCTAATCTGCTAAAGGGGAGAAAAAAAAAACCACAGAAAATATGCAATACCGTAGAAAAAACCATGCCCACGAATAAAAATATTACTGATGTTACCTAGAAAATTGAAGCATACCCCAAGCTACCTGACTTGCTCGTATGCCACAATGTAGTCAACACCACAAGCACCTAAAGAGTAATACAGAAACGACTAGAGATTGCCCAGAGAAGCTGTGGATGCCCCATCCCTGGAAGTGTTCAAGGCCAGGCTGGATGAGGCTTTGAGCAACCTGGTCTAGTGGAAGGTGTCCCTGCCCATGGAAGGGGGGCTGGAACTACATGACCTTCAAGATCACCAAAACACCTTTTTCCACACCTAGCGAGCTCCCTTACCAAAGCAGGTAAAAGCATTAAAAACCGTAACACACTACCGTCACAGCCCTGCTCGCACTGCGCCCCAGGCACCAACGCCATGAAGGCACTCGTCGCACGCCCCGAGGCCTGCGACCCAGCGGGCTGTGCTGCACGAAAACCCAGAGCCGAGGACGGCGGCTCCGAACGACCAGC
>NW_010238815.1:0-11103 GCF_000690775.1 Eurypyga helias | reverse complement strand
GTGCGTCTCGGTCCGTGCGGCCTGTGGCCGCTTCGAAAGCGGAGGGATGCGGGCGGAGGCCAAGCTCGCAGGTTCTGCTGGGAGCCAGTCCTGGACCTGGCTTTCCAGGGCCTGCAGACAGGGCATTCGTAGAGTAACCAAGTTCTGGTTTCGTTGATTGCATCACCTAAGCATTAATCTCTTATTAAATTAAGAAAATGTTACAGGACTTAGCACTGCGTTTTAAGTTGTGTTTGTGCATCTACACTGTAATTTTGCTTGCTAGTTGTTCTTTGGAAAAAGTCTAGTTACTTATACTAGCTCCAGTCAAGCTGCGAGTGTTCCGTGCATGGCAAAAGGATGACTCCCGACAGTGAAGTTCATCAGCATTCTGCATCCCCGTTTATGCATATAATGACCTTATATTATAGCTGTGGTAGGACTACTGAGGAGGTACTTTGGGTGTGTGCAATGTGACACTGATACAGAGATTTATCTGCTGAGCAGTGGCATTGCTTACTGACACCTCTCTAAATCTGCGACCTTGTTACCCACTACCTTTTACTTCCTCCCTCCCTGCCCTCCCCGTCAGGCCCTGGCTGTTACAACTCTGTTGAAAACCTCAGAATGTGAACTAAAAGCGGAGATGTCTAAGAGGTGGTAGAGAAGCTGGAACTGTATTTGCTGGAGGTGTGAGCTGCCCTGTTCGTGTCTGTAAGGTGTTAACTCGGATACCGTGGTGCAGTAGCTTTTACTGTCATCATTGTTAGCTGCTTCTTGGCTCACGTACAATAAAAAAGAGGAAGAAGCCCAGTTAAGTAAATTATTAACCATGACTGTTGCTTTGTTCAATGGTCACAAGACAAATATTCTCGTAGCTTTGCCAGGCAGTAGGGAGTGAATATTAAGGAGTCCTCTGAAGCTCAGAATGCAGAACCTGTGAATTATGTCATGATTTGTATGGGAGGAGTTTTTTGACAGCCACAGTTTGGGAAGGAACAGTGGCTGTGTCATTAGGTGATTGTATCTGGCAAATAAATCTGTTGACAGAATTTTATGTTACACTTTTCTTCTGTCCTTCAGGATGAATGTGCTGCAGCCAGTGCTGAAGCTGATTTTTGTATGCAGCACTTCCAAAACTCTGTAGGGTGCTGTTTTCAGTGGTAGAGGTCATGGGTTATTAGAAAGTTAATTTTCTTTTCAATGTGCATTTGTTTATAGCTGTCATTTTCAGATGGTGATGTCTGGATCCTTCCTTGAAGATTCACAAACGTGTAAAGAGAAAAGCAGGGTTATTGACAGGAGCTTAGATACACAATACAGGTTTTGATACCTATCCTGGACATTTTTGGGGGTCTTAAAAACAGAGGGGTTGAAGACTGATTTCATAATTCTCCTAAGCTATTAAAATATCTGTGTTCTTACTGTCATGTGGAAATCCAGGTTGTTAAATACAACAGCGTTACGTCAGTGGAGGGAGGGAATCGGGCTTGCAGAATGGTTGTGACTTGTTTCAGGGTGGCACAGGCAGTAAGAACGAACTAAAAGAATATACTGAAAGGAATGAAATTACAGCTTCAAAAGATAGAAAGTAAAAAATAATGGGAGATAAGGCAATGTTGAATTAAAAAGGGCAAAATATATAAGTAAAAGGAAGAACAGTTTCAGCTTTTAATTAAACTTTTAGATAATATTTGTGATTAGGAACGTAAGTTGCCACCATCTATAAAGGAGTTAAATGAGAATGACCTTTTTATTATTCCCGGTGTCTTAACATGAAGGGAAAAGATAAATGTGACCTTCTGAAGTTGTTTGACACCACATTTTAAAGAACTGTTCTGGGAAAAGAACCAAAAAATGGAAGATTTATTGGGACTCTCCAACAAGTTTTATATTACTGGGTAGTAAAGTCCAGATTAACACCTGCAGTCGTTGTGTTAATGTAACCAAAAGGCTTTCAGCCTTCTCCGTGTCAGAACACCTCATGCTCTGCAACTTTTGCAAACACTGGTATGTTTTGATTATATCCGTGGTGTTAGTTACAAAGGTCTTCATTCATTTGTACGGTACATACCAATTGTTCATTAAATACATAGGTACAGAAATCAAAGGTAGGCATTGTTTTTTCTTGTCTCTTAATCCTTATTTCCAGTTAAAAACAAATGAAAAAACCCCAGAAGAGTGGTATTTGGTCCTGTTATTTAAAAGTCTTGCTCTTAATTTGTGTGTGGTGTTCATTATTTGGCATGAAAGGTTTAAATTGTATCTTGAGAGGAGTAGTTAAAGTCCTCAGGGAGTTTGGGCAGATTTTTTTAAAATTAAACTTTTATTTGAGATTTACTTTGTTTTTCTTTATGCTTTATCACACAATTCTGAAAATTATTGAAGAGGAGTATGTAGTGCTGTAGCCACCGATCAGAGTTATGTGGCGTGATGGGAGTTCTTAGGTGGCTAGTAGCTGGGGGGGTTCGTTGGTTGTTAGATTTCCTGCATCCCTCCTTCATCCAGGTGCTGGATACTTTGCTCCTTCTATATAGATTTTACCTGTTACTCATCTCTTGTGTCTTATGCAAATTATTGTACTTTTCTTGAGGTCATCGCTTAGCTCTGTTTTCTGTGATCGGTTTGGTTTATAGACTTCAGACAGTTTGTGATTTTTGCAGGACCTTTCTCTGTTTCCCGCTCCAGGTGAAAGTAAGCCGTAAATTCTCAGACAACATCCACTGTTAGTTAGAAAGAGCATAAAAGAAATGAGGATTGTATGCTCGGGACCGTTTTCAGACAAGAGTTATGCAAAAGCTTGGGCTTTGCTTAAAAAGTGTGGAACCCTGCGTGTAGGAATCGAATCGTGTCTATGCTGTTAATATATTTTTGCCATCTTGGAAAAAACCCAATATGTATATTTGGTTGCTGAAAAACTGCTGCATGGTGTGTTTGTTTAAGTGACAAAAGGTTATGTTGAGGATTTTACATCAGTGACCAAGTGAAGCATGCAGAAGCTTTACAATGGCAGAAGTAAGGCTGTCCGTGATATTTTAGTCCTTGGCTGGTCCTTGGCCCAGATTGTTACTGACTTGGTGTTTGTCCGTTTTGCTGGAATCCTCATCTACCTTTGTCAGAAGGGATTTGAGGTGGGGTGGGGTATCCCCCTTGTACGTAGGAAAACTTGGGGTGTGAGCTAACTGACAGGTCTTGTTCAGGCTAGGTGGTAATGAACTGCATTATTTTCAGTAGTAAATAGTAAGCCCTGATCTGTAATTAATTCTCTGGTCCCTGTAACTGGCTTTGCTGTGTGATGATGAGTGTAAAAAACACAAATCACCTTGTGTCAAAAATCTTGACAAGCAGCTTCAGGCTTGGCTTTACTTCTTCCTCACTAGTTGTATGAGCATTTGTAATGTGCATGTAATTAACAATTAAGTGCTTTGTTGGATCTGCTTTTCCTTCTTTTTCTAAATATTACGGACTTGCTGTAATATAGCCGTTGTTCAGTTTTAGCAGACAGGCTTGTCAGCGTTCTCGTAATCCAGTGCTGCCATATTGCAAGAAGACGAGCCCCAAAGCAAAATGTAAGATAACAAATACAGCCAGTGAAAAAGGTGAAAATTGACTTTGAGGTGATGATAGAATGGTGAGAAGTTAAAGCTTTGGAGATTTTCCCTGGTGTTGTCATCCCTGTACTCCATCTTAATTTAAATTGATGTCAGTATTAGATAGAAAGATGTCAAAATCTGTAACTTTAAATATAAAGAAATATATTCATATACATTTGAAGGAAAAAAAAAGTGGTTGCTGTGGGGAAAAGCTGCAGTGAACAGCTTTTAAATTCAGGTTTCAGGAGACCATGTATGTATTTCACTTGGATTACAACATTTCTGTCATTTCATGTTATCCTTCTCTACTTTAAAGCTTTAGCGGAGAGCTTAGTGCTCAAGACCGTGGTTCCTCTGCAAGGACCTGCGTGCAAATGAAATGACCGAACACAGTAGCATATCACGTATGCCATAAAGATGTTTGGTCCTGGTCCCTCATCCGTCAGTTCACACTGGATGTTTTTGACTGATAAAATCCATTATCATCCTGAACGTTTCTTTTTGGGCTGAGGTTACAAAGCAGTGTGGTGAAACTATTTGTCACTTTGGCCCTGTGAACCTCTTGGCAGTAGGGACACAGGAGCCCCCTCACAAGCTATAGGATTGGGTAGTTGAAAGTACTAATTACATTGCTACATAAAATCACAGTTGTAGAAAAAACCTTAGATTTTAGAAACATATGGTTTTTTCCTCCCATCACTTCAATGGGGCTATTTCTAAATTAATTTGTTCCAATCTGTGGCTTAGCTTTTTAGAATAGAGGTTTTGGGTAGCTGATAATGCATTCAACGACACAGACCTTTTTGATAACTGTTTTTATCATGCACATACGTGCAAATTAATTTGCATAAATTAACGTAAGTTTGGTAAGTTTTATTTAAAACAAAGTGGATAAGCTAGGCAGAATAAAGAAGATGAAAATTTTGATTTGCATGCATTCTTTTCCGGGAGAAGTAGTAAGATATAATTATCTTTGCCCATTCAAAACACACAAGTACACTAAAATAAATGTGAAATGGATTTTGAAAAAAAGGAACCTCAAGAGCCAATACTCCGATTGAAGAAAGGAATGTTTGCCGATAAGCATGCAATTAACACTGTACTGCTACTTCTGTTATTAATAAAAGTGTACTTTTTCAGTGTAGTTTTATAATTAGCTCATAGGCAACTCTTTTAAATGGGAGTATTTACAGCACAGAAATCATTTTTACCAAGTGATATGAAAAATAACTGAATCCCTAAAATTAATGCACCTCTGTAACTGAGCTAGAAACTTGTTATTTATTCTCCAGCCCGTATTAACTTTAAGTGCAGTTTATACTATAGATCTGCATATAGAATAAATGGCTAATGAACTCAAGTAGTCTCATCTCCCATGAAGGCAAGTCCTTTCCTCCTAGGAAAAGAACCGTGTTACACTTCTTCAGAGTGGAGATTATCTTTGGATCTGATGTAACTTAAAGGATAGGAATTTTGCATATATGTTCTTTTTTTTCTTCCCTTTCACTGTGATAACTCAATTATTTCTGCTGCTGAAGTTTTCATTAATACTTTTTCACATTCTATTTCTTAGCTTAAAAAAGGAAAGGCATCTTAGAAACCAATCTACTGTCAACTGCTTATCTTTGGTGGCAGCTGGTAGGAAAGAAAGGTATATTAAAAAAAAAAATCCCCTTTGTGGCTCCACATTTCTGAACCAAGGCCCTAAAATAATGAAAGTGATTGTTTTAAAATGTTTGTTTTGAAGAGCGTTATGTTTCGTAAGTTGGATTCTTGAGCCTCGACTGAACTTTCTACATAATTTTTTGCTAGTAAATAACATAACTCATGTTTAAAAGTTGATATAACTGGGATTTCAAGAAAAACATGAGGTACAAGAGTTGCTAATGAAAACATTGAAACTTACTAAAACTTTCTCTGTTCTTCATATATACTGTGATTCTGACTAAAATATAATACTTAAAGTGCTGTTTTTTTTAAAATGTACATAGATAAACTGAACAAAGAAAATGGAAATTGGAGGTTGTATGATGAGAAACGAGTGTACCTGTTACTGCCATCGTTTGAGTTGCTTCCTCTTGGATGCAGAAAGCATGAGACTTCTCTAAATATCTGGGTAAATGAGTTTTCAACTTTTTCCTCAGCTTTTCTGAGTAATCTGTGTCTCTGCTACCTGAAGTCAGGAGAGAGATGAAAGCAGAGCTGTGAAGTACCAATGGGATGTAGTGAAAGAAGAGTGAATAAGTCAGGCACCAACTGTGTTGAATGAAGAGGGGCAATGATACGACTTTTCTCAGGATGCCCTTCTAGGAAAGCTTTTCTCTCGGTATCCCCTTTTTGTAATAGGCTTCTAATTAATATGACAATTAATAGGCCTGCACAGCAGCTTTGTGTTTCATTCTCCTCTTGTCCTTTTAAAGGTCTTGCTGCCTACAACACAGGTCTACACCGTGGTCCTCTTTTTCTCAAGGCCTTCCTGGATCCTGCAGTTGGAGGCTAGGAAGCCAGGAGAGTATATGTCATCTGTTTTCCCAACTTCCATACAGAGTGAATTTGATGTGCGTTCTCTGCTGTCCTAGGGGTTGTGAGGCTCTCGCTTCCATTGATGCATTTATTTCCTGACTTTTTTTTTTTTTCCATTTTTACAAAAATGATGAAAACAGTTGAACCGAGTGGCTGTGGTCCTTCGCCTCCCATGGCAGTAAATACCTTCTGCAGTTGGGGGTTTTGATCAACCACAGAAAACTATTACAATTGTAGTCTTGTGCCCTACATATTGTATGTAACCAGAGAACCGTTTCAAGCATTGAGAATTGCCAAAACCCACAGATTTTATTTGTAAAGAAAAAAGAGAAAAGTCTTAAATGTGTTCTTCGTGTTTTGTGGAATAGGGATACTTCGCAATTTAATAATCTCTTTCTCCTTCCTTTAATTCTTTGCACTGGGCTGAGGTGGTATGGAAAACAATTTCTCTTTCACAGAGATAATCCATTTTCTATAGTTTTCTCCTTTTTTTTTTTTTTTTCCCCTTGGCACCTGCAAGCTCATAACCCCTATACTGTAAACTTATAACCTCTATACCTGGTCTTCATCCTCTCCTCTGTTCCTCATCCCCATGAGGAGTAGCAGGATTCTGGAGTGTGCTGATCTCTGTCTTTAGGAAACATTCGGTAATTTAACCGCACATATTCCTTGGCTGTAGCCTTTATCCTAATTTTCAAGGAATGACTGACTTAGGTGCTTGTAACACCTGCAAGCTTGCATTTGGTTTTAATTCCAGCTTAACTTTAGTGTATATTTTTACAAAATACTTAGTTTTTACTGTTCATTGTATTTAGTAGCCTAAACCTTTAGTTGTATTTAGTTGCTCTTTGTAACCTGTACTGAATTACCTTGTGTTCATCCATCTGCTTGATGATCATGTTGGATGGTACTAGCAAATTTCAACAGAACGTAAGATAAAGGTAGAGTCTGAGAGTATTAAGTTGCTCTAACAAACATGCCTGAGTTTTGGCTGGCAGGGGGAGAAGGAAAAGCTGCTGCTGACATCTGTCCAGCCCTCTGGAAGCTGACAGGTATCGTGTTCTTGTCGGTTCGCTTTGTGGCCAAAGGCCGTGATCATCTCAAACTGCCTACCCAGACGACCAGAGTGTGTGGAGGATGTGTGTGGGAACCAAAGGTATCGGCTTTCAAATGCAGAAGGCACACTGTAAGAAAACATATTTCTTGCTTGTCTGGGGATAATGTTGTTGATGTTTTGAAGATGAAATAAAACAGTAGTAGGTCTGTTGTAATGCAAATTCTTCTGTAGGGACTAGCCTGCAGCAAATCTGGTATTAGAATTATCTTTCTTAGTGCACAGTAGTGAACTTTCAAAACGGGCAAAAAGTACTTATTATTCTAGAAACCGTAATACAGTTGAAAAAAGGCAAAAGGAATTGATGGTTTCACATCATGGCTGTCTCATGTTTTTTGATGAAGTCTTGCTTCTGAGGTGTTGCTTCTTGGAAAGTTTTTGCCATGTACGTTACTGCAGAGCTGATTAGGTTGGGTTGATGATGATCTCCTTGCAAATACTTATACATTGAAATCAGAAATGCAGTCATTCTGCACGGAAATATATTTTTCTAGCTGGTATCGGGTATTGTTAATATTTAAGGTACTTAAGATGTTACAGTTGAGACTCACGAGTAGAGACAGTACTGCCCAAACTGAACATCGGCATTTGAGGTATTTGGAGGGATGGTTGCACCAGGTGCCAAAAACTACCTCCTAGACATTGTAAGATGATTTGAATTGCTTGGGTTTTTCATGGTTTAAAAACCAATACTTACAAACAAACATTCTTGAAAAAACTGTAGATGAGATTAGAAGTGTGTTTTATTCCTGCTTCCTTAATACCGTTGAATAATTATCTTTGAATTACTGTTGCAGCTCCCTTCTGATTCTTCTTACTGGACACTGCCCTGTGCCCTGATGCGCTCTCTCCTTCCTGCATTTGACAACATGGCACTAACATGAGGGAGTTGACCTGGAGCACAGCTCTGACTGTCATGGTTCTGGTCGAGCTGATGTTAACAGCAGTACAGCTACCTCTTGCCTTTTGTCCTTTTGCCTTTGTCCTTTTGAATAATCAAACAGAAAATAGGGTGCTAAGATAAAACCTGAAAATCATTTTTGACTGTTCTGGGCTAGCTGGGAGGCAGGTAGGCTTTGTTTTTGGAGTGGTTTTGGGTGTTTTTAAGGATGCTCTTGTCGTGTTTCCTTTCTAGCCTTCAGTTGCATTTCTGTCTGTTTCTCCCTTGCGTCAGTAGGGGTGGCTGATCCTTGCGTTTGAGCCCTGTGCTTTGTTGTTGTGGGAGCCATGGATGCTTCTAGCCACCTCTGCCAGTGGGGAAAGCCCAGCTACCCTGTCCAGGCCCTAAAGATGTGCTGCCGCTACATTTCCATGTGTGCTGGGATATAAAAGTTAAATGAAGTAATTATTAGAACTCTCATAAGTAGATCTAAGCTAAGAAGCACTTTTTTGCGTGTATTTGAGTTAGTTTTCTGTCTTGAACTGGTTGCTCACTGTGTGGTTAAGTGCGTAATAGTGCTGATGTGATTGGAGTGAATGAGGGCAATGGGGGACTATTAAAACTTCCCTTTTGGTGTCAGCTAGCAACCCATTTGCTTATCTATATCTACATTCATAGATCAGCTTAGTTTCTGCCTATTGTAAGCACCAGTATAACTAATGTAAACTTAAAAAGAAGAGGGGAAGCTTAGGCTGTAATTTGAGCCAGTGATGCTCATGGCAGTTCAGTCTTCCTTGTCCTAGTCTCAGGCAGTTCCCTGTCATGGGCCATTTATGCAGTTATATAGTGAACTGCATCGGAGGATTTATCTAGCTGAAATAGCCTGACAAGAATTTATTTACCTTTGAACCAAGGTAACTTCCCCTTTCAGTTCACCCCAGGGCTGAAGAGCACATCTGCGTGGGCAGAGGGAAAAGCGTGTCCCAGGGATCGGGAGAGGGGAGGGCTATCGCAGTGCTGGCTTGCTTGGACTGAAGTTAGTAGAGGCACGTAGCTTGGCGTTGCTCTTTCCTGCCATATCATTCAGCTGAACTGATCGGTCCTTTTAAAACATGCTTAAAAGTGTTATGACAGCTCTGTGTTGTCTGCACCGCAGTAAATGCTCAGTAAAGTGATGGCACTGATACTCTGCAGAAAATTCAAATGAAGGATATTTAATTGCAATTATTTTATCTCAGTCATGAACATCAGAGCACAGAAGCAAATCTAAGTTGCAAGGTATTTGCGTTTGGTATTTTTGTTGTGTTTACGGAAGTTGTATTTCTTTTGGAGTAGGAATTCCGGGTAAGAAATTTGTGAGGAGAAATGTCTTTAGTTCAGATTCTGTAACTGTAATCCTCTGTTTTGTTGCCAGATTCCCCTAGTAATACGACATATTCAATACTGTGTAACCTCATAGCTTCATAGCATTAGTAAACTTTGAAAGATGATGACTTAAAAATGACTAGAGAAATGTTAGTCTCTGTTGCCTTTCGATCTAGAAGTAACAGAACATGCTCTGAAAAACAGTGTTTGAAAGTGGTAGGTAACTTAAGTTCTGCTTCTTTCCTTAATTTCAATACATTGCACTTTAAATTTCTTTCATTTCATCTATATTTTTTTATAAGCAATTTTAAAATGAAATGTTTGTCACTCAAAATAAGAGTATCTGAGAGTAGGGTTTTCATAATGTGAGCATCACAGCTGATGTTATTCTGAAGCATAACACCAACATCAAAAAGGTGAATAAATAGTGTGTTTGAGGAGGAAAACCAGGTATTTGTTATAACTCTGTTGGACTATACAATGCTCTGGACAAATATTCTTTAAACATTTTTTTAACTCTGAGACTAAAAAGTAAAAAAAAAATGTTTTGAAGAAAGTGGATTTGGAAAAGCAGTATTTTTTTAAAAAATGGTCGCTGTTGTTTAACTGATCAGAATCAGTAGCTGTATGGAGTACTGAATTCTGTTTTGAGACAGCTGGACACAAACTGCAGCTGTACTTTAAGCACAGAATTCGAGCAGCAGCATTTGTTGTTGTTACGTTGAAGTTCTCACTGAAAAAACTCCTAGATCCTCCATTGAAGAGGCTTCTTAGGTTTTCTTTGCAGAACTGAAGGCTTCCATGTAGCAATACAATTTGCAGGTTGTGGTCTAATATGTGCTATATTTCTCAGCTTTATGATGGTGAGTAAAAAAGGCAGTTTATACAGATAATGTAGATAGAAAAATACTGATATCCTGAAATAAGAGTAATTCTCAACCTTTGTGGAGTCTGTATGCAAACCTTCTGTTTAGTAAGGCAGAAATTAGAATGTGCTGCCAGGATTTTCTCCATTATTTTTGGTTCATTGTGCTCGTTGAACAGAACAGAAATATTCAGGATAATGCTCAGATTTGTTTCTGAGCGATTTGAAGTCCTGGGCTTTCCTGACTTTTTATCTATGTAGTCCTTCCATGGTACTTTCTGCTGCTAGTTTGTGACAGTTTTAGTATACTAGTGAATGTTATGTAAACAGTGCTGTGTTATTCTTGTACATTGACTTTCTCTGATGTATAGATCAGAATATTCTTTTTTTTTTTTCCCCCACTCTTGCAGAAGATTCTAAGCTGAGGCATGTAGAAAAAGATGTTTTGATTCCACAAATAATGAGGGAACGAGCGAAGGAGCTGTGTTCAGATAAAGTGCAAGGTAAGAGTCAAATATTCATTGGGAGAATCGGCTGTATTCCCTTTTGTGCCCTGAATATAATCCTTGGTTTTGAAATCAAGTAGTCAGAGAATTAATATGTATGATCTGCATCTTATCTGTTCACTGTGAAACCAGGAGTAAAGCGTATAAATCTGTTGTGTTGGTTTTAGCTGCTTGGTGATGTGGACTGTTTTCCAAAATGATTTGGTCTTGAGGGCTGTGGAATTTAGTGTGATTAATTTGAAACTTTTTTCAATCCCACCCACTAATTATGCAAAGGT
>NW_010238814.1:0-3483 GCF_000690775.1 Eurypyga helias | reverse complement strand
CCTCAGGGCCGCGGGTGGCTCCTGCTGACAGCGGCGCCGGGCAGCACCCACCCCGGCGCTTCCCAGGGCAGGGGAGGCTGGTTTCAAAGGCATTACTCCTTCAGAGGGATGGAGGGAATTACTAGGGAGAATCCAGCCAAACTAACCGGAGGGTAGAGGTAAGAACGCCCCAGTTCATTGCTCAGAATCGTGGAATCTTTATTAATAAAATACTTCCTAGCTTTGGCTTCAGCCACACCAAAGCTCATCCGTGCCATTTCATTTTCATACACCGAAACACAGGGCCTGGGGTTTCCAGAGGGGAAACATACGGCTACCCGAACAATACCTGACGAATTACGTCACAGGGAGATGAGCTCTTTGTCAAACAATAAATCTTACGACTGCCTTTGTTCCTTCTTCGCTTAATCTGCACTCTAAAGCTTCCTATCTGGGTACTGTGGCAAGCCCCTACCACGCATAAACGCTATGCAATCAAATAATCAAACCCACGTACCTTATTGAGAGCCTTCCACATTAATTCTAACTAAAAACCACACGGATTCTTTACGTAGCCTCAGCTGCAGACCAGGCCACCAGCCAACACGTCGGCAGGAGGTTAAACACGTCACAAGGCTGGTCTTGGCAATCTACAAGTCACATGGTTTTGGCCCTGTAAGAAAGCGGCTTAGGTCACACTAAAAACTTGATTTAGTTAAAAATTAGTAAGGACAAGGAATGCAATTTAGTTCTATAGGAATGTGGTAAAAGGTTGTGCATACACACACAACGAGGTGAGCTTTGGATGTTATTTTAGAAAGACCAAAGTCAAAACTCGTAGAGCACACAGCGAGCGAGAAAACCAGGATCCAACCCCGGCACCAAAGGTGGAAAACAGTCACCCTGCGAGCTACGCAACACGCCCGTTGTCGCGGGTGTACACTGCAATCACTCACTCGAAGCGCACTTTTAAAAACATGAACCCATTTTGCTTCATAGTTCATTTTACTGAGTCAAACACCATTATCAACATCACCACTCAGCAGCGTTTTCCTTTAAAATGTTGTATTTCAGGAATACACGAGCTAAAACTTGAGTACAATCTGTGTGAGCCAACACACCCTCATTCCACACTGTTACCACGCCATCCACAGAGGAGCTTTAGTTCGTACGTCTGTAGGATCTATAAAAAAAAGACCCGCAGATTCCACCCGCGCGGAAGCAATGCTGCTCCTGTGCCAGGCAGTGCCCCGCACAGGCCAGCGTGCTCCAAAAATCCTACTCGACCCACAAAGCACAGGGACCTCTTCAGAACAGCCAAGTAGAACCGTGTCACCTGTTTCTGGTCTAGTGCAAGGTGTCCCTGCCCATGGCAGGGGGTTGGAACTAGATGACCTTTAAGGTCCCTTCCAACCCAAACCATTCTGTGAGTCTGTTTACACTGAAGTCCATAAAAAATAAGATGATCAGAGCAGCTTAATAAATAAAGCAGCTTTTTAGTCAGTATTATAAATTACAACCAGTTCATTCTTATGTACATCTATTCCATACAAATTCCCACTTTACGAGTAAGTGGGAAATTCTGTCCTTATTTCATCATCTCAGATTATTCCTGATGTTCATGCTCCTGGCCTGGGATCAGCCACCGAATGCTCTCCGTCCGAACGGTAGCGTACACGATAAAGCTAGCCAGAAAGAGCAAAGAAAAGAGAAGCAGCCAGTCGATGCCCTTTGTCAGAACGCTAGGCAGGGGGCCTTCCCAGTCTTCCTCAGTCACAGCCACGTCACTTTTAGCTTCTATGCCTGGAAAAGCAAGCACTTGATCAACAGCAGTAATAATCAGTAAACACCGCAAAGTCGGTTGTATTTGGAGCTTTGTTCCTCTCCTCAGGCTAAGGGAATTCTTCTGGCTCCTCCAGCACAAGAAATGAAACTGTCTTATCCCCCACCTGCTCTGGCAATGATCCCAAGGTTCATCTGCCTTTATTCCCAAATTAAGTATTTGAGCAGAAAGATGCAATCGAGCCTTCTAGCAGCCCCACCCGCTAAACCCCACTGTTTTCCCCTGCTCTGTAACAGCAGCCCAGCAAGGTGAGATTCTGCTTTCAGCACACCCCGAAATCCAGCTCGCTACAGCATTCCATTACATGAACCTCTGCCAGCTCCTCTCAGGGTCTCCATGAAATTAATTTTAAAGGACAAAGGGCAGGAAGAGGAAAGCCCAGTTTGGAGTGAAAATCCAGCCTCTCCGTCCTACTGACATAACAGGGCTCACTGACATACCTGTCTGATTAAAAATGAAGTCTTTCAGGGTGTCCAGCGTTCTGTCCGTATGATTAAATCTGGCCATAGGTTTAGCACCTTGGAAAAGGAGGATATTTGGAACAGCCACAGTTCCAAATCTAGTTGATAAACTGGTGGACATAAAGCAAATACAAAGCATGAAGGAAAAGAAACCCACTGTAGGAAGAAGCAAAGTCACGATACAGGAAGTGTCAGTTTTACTAAAGTAAATTATGACTATATAAGAGAAAAAAAAAGTCCCTCCGGTTTTTAAAACACAAGTTGCTAACAGAAATCAACTGACAGTGGAGCACAGGAAGTGCAACTTACCTGCTGTGCTGGGACGCATCCAGTGCCAGGAAGCGAAGAGTTGGAAATGCTCGAGGTAAAGAATTAAAATGAGGTGCCAGACTGGCAGAAAAGCGACACCACGGGGTATAGAACAAGACTAAGGTACAGTCACTGCTGTTTGGGTTCAAGAACTCCATCAGGTCCTTTGAGAAAGCAGAAGAAAACCAAACATGGATATCGACATATTTAACAGAATTAAACACTACACAGGAATGCATCATCCAGCAATTGATTAGCTACTTGACAATATTTATCATGTAGCTGAACACCTGTTTAATATTTTTAAAACAGATGAAGTGTATTTAACCTTTTTTAAAGGTTGTTCTAGAAGTTTATTACTTTAAAAAAAATATTTACACAGCCATTACAAGAAACATGCTAGAAATAGACACTAGTACTGGCAGTAAGTGCCATTAGCAGTTTCACAGAGCAACACTAATCCACGCAGCACCAAAGCTGACAGTTCACTGCAGGCACACAGATGAGAGACAGGCATGTGGACTGAGCAGTATCTCCATTTTTTTCTGCTCAGAATGCCACGAAAAGCCTCCTTGCTCAGACATTTCCTCTTTTCGATAGCACAGAGGATGTTACAGAAGTAAATGCACCACGTCAGACACAAAGAACCATGCTGACAGGGCGTCCTTTGCCACCCTCACGCCTTCAAAGTAACACCCAGCAGCGAACAGGGCGATCCGCTTACCTGGGACACGTTCAAGATCTGCAGTGTGAAGCGGTCGATACCAGTGATGTTTCTCTCCTCGCAGTTCACTTTGGGAGCTTTGGCGCTGTCAGTGCTATTCGGCTCCTCGGCGGGCGCGGGCAGCGCTGTCTCCAGTACAGGCTGCTCCCGGCTCTGGCTGCCCGCCT
>NW_010238813.1:0-14816 GCF_000690775.1 Eurypyga helias | reverse complement strand
AGGATATGGACATGTCATGCTGGGCCTCAGAAGTGTCCAAAAGCCGATGTGAGTTTGGGTCAGTGAGTACTGGGCTGCCACTTGGCTGGAGCCTGAAGACCACAGTTGGTGGGAATCGCCTTGTGGGATCCTGCAGCAGCACTTTGAGGGGACAACACATGCCAGCAGAGAGAGCCACATGGGGGTCTTCCTCCAGCACCCAGAGCTGGAGCAGCAAAACACATTTCCTGTGGTGTACTGTGGCTCCTCTTGTGTGATGGCACACACAGCTCATGGGGCATATGCTCACCAGCTTGTAATAGATGCAAAAATCTCTTTGTACATCCTCCTTGATACAGTTCATGTTGGCACAGATGGTTAATACAGCAGTACCTCTAAGCTCTGCCTGACTGCCCCAGACCTACACAAATACATTAGGAGAGTGTGTTGGTTTTAGTTGGTACAGAGCTAATTTTCCTCACAGCAGCCAGTATGAGGCTGCGTTTTGGATTTGTTCTGAGATCATTGAGAATGCACTGATGTTTTCAGTTGTTGCTAAGGAATGTTTATACCAAACTAAGTGTTTTTTCAGTTCCTGATACTGCCCCTGTGTTCCCAACTGCTTCTCTACAAGCAGTGGGAGGGGACACAGCCCAGACAGCTGGTTCAACTGACTAATGGGACATTTCATGCCATAAAATATCATGATCAGTATATAAGTTGGGGGTGGGCTGGGGGTCACTTGTTCCCTCTCTCGCACTCACTTGGTGGCTTGCTCTCGCTCGTTGAGGCTTATTCTGGATCGGGCATGATCTCTCTCTCAGGCTTGGTCTGGCTCTCGGGCTCTGGCTCGTGGGCTCTCTGACTTGGGCTCTCACTACATGGGAACTGGCTAGGCATTACATACTAGTACTAGGATAATATTATTTTTATTACATAGTATTAGTAGTAATATCAGCATTATTCGTATTGTTAGTATTATTGGTATTGTTAGTATTATTAGTACCACTGGTTTGTTTTGCTTATTTTCAATTATTAAATTTCTTTCATCTCAATCCACAAGTTTCCTTGTCTTTTCCTTCAGTTCTACTCCACTAGAGGAGAGAAGAGGTGAGCAAGTGGCTGTGTGGTACTTGGTTGCTGGCTGGGATGAAATCACGACAGGGAGTCAGTCCTTGTTCCAGAGAGCTTTTGACAACCAATTTGAAAAAGGTGATATGGAGACAGAAGGCAAACGCTCAGTCTAGGTATGGATCCTCCACCAACTGCCTTTATAGTAGTAGAGAGAATGAAGGAAGTATTTATTATTCAGGCAGGTAAAAGTTTCTCAGCTGTACAATTAATGATGATTGCTCCTTCACTGCAGTGTGTCTCTGTGTGTAAACTACTACTCTGTGTGTTTCTTTTGTGGCACAGGCTCAAAAGCAAAATAAACAGGAAATCTGTGCTAATAACATCAAGGCGCCTTCCAGTCAAACTTGCCTAAATGTTTCCTAGTGCCATCAGACCGGTTCTGCCTCTCAGACGGTGGTCTTTGTAGTTGACTTTTCTATGTGAAATTTTGCCCCCATCTTTGCCTCTGGACATGGCCTGGTTTCACAGTTGGTGTCAGATGTGCATGAGGCAGGTCCTGGGCTGGGAGGCTGCCGTGACACAAGGCTAACGAGGCGTGATGTGCTCTGATTAACAGGAAGGCATGGGTGGTCAGGGTGATAGAGTGAGTGGCCATGCCCCTGTGGTACAAGGGTGTGATAGGGCTAGGCAGGTTGGCATTTAGATTGCCAGTGTCCACATTTGCATGTGAAACTGGCTGTCACATGGTCATTTGAAGCTATTCAAGCAGCTGCCTGGTAAATAGAGTGTGAAGAAATGCTGATGCTGAGCACTCCTCTCTGGAGTCATGGAGAGGGCCCCAGAACCAGGAGCTTAGTCAAGAACTGGCCTTTGCAGCTGCATTGGCCAGAAGACCCTGCATGCTGATGGAGGAATCCACCTCTGGTTTTGTGAGAAGTCGCTGGGTGCAGCCCCTAAGAACAGACCTGTCCTTGCTGCCTCTCTCAGAGTGGGGTGCAGCTGTGGGAAGAACTGTCTGGGCCTAGCACCTGTGGGAGGGTGGGCTCTGTCCTGGACCCGTCAAGTGCAGGCTGTAATGGTGGAAACAGCAATGCTGGGCTTTGAGGGGCAGCAGAGGAGGTATCACCTCAACTATGCCACCAGACAGGCAACAGTGGTGACCAACTCGGGCAGCACGTCTCCCTGGTGATCCTTCCCACCCATCCTCCCATGAGACTCAAAGCAAAGGTAGTCTGCTGTGACTTACAGCTCCCAGCAGAGAGCAGAAGGTCTGGGAGTCACCACGTGTGCCTCTGTGCTTCTGTGTCCCACAGCTGCTGCACAAGCTGTACTGAAGTGGGTCTGGGCACAGGGGTCTCCTGCTTCCCAGCCTTTGCTCCCTTTGGCTCCCCTTTCTTTGTCCCAGACTTCTTCTTTTTTTACACCTGACTGTTTGGGTGGTTGAAATGGGAGCTGAGCTGAAAGCCGCCCTGCTGTGAAGGTCCTTGCCTGCCTGAGGCCAGCCCAGCCCAGAGCTCAGAGCAAGTAGAGCTCAGAGCAGGGCCCCAACCCACAGTGGAGCGGCAGCCAAGACCTATGTGTTGAGCTGTTTTGTGTGCAATGGATGTCAGTGATGTGGGATCCCTGCAGTCTGGATGGTGGCTTCTATCTGGGGCTGAAGGCGCAGTCTCTGATTTACAAGCCCTCTGTGCCCCAGGACCCATTGCTGGCAGCAGGACTCCAGTCTTGATCTACAGATCTCCAGGTTTGAGTTGTGTGGGTCCTAAATGCTGAGGAGCTGAGGTACTCTGCTCCAGCCCCCGAAGGAATGAGGCATACCTAGCCTTGCTGATCAGTCACGTGTGGTGTCCCTCTTCAGCGTCAGGCTGCCCCACAGCTGCACCGGCAGGTCGGGTGGAGAGCAGCGGTGGAAGGAACATGCAAAACATATTTCAAAGGGCCTTCATTTGCTCTCCAGTGATGATTTGAAAAAGATATTTCATTGAAATACGTTTTATTAAAGGGGAGGAGGGTGTGAGCAGGGATTGGATTGGAGCAGGGTAGGGGGGCAGATAACTATAATGCAAGAAAGCGGTTCATGACTCATTTTAGTCAATCATTTATGACAACCATGAAATGATACTGTACAAACGCTGGAGAAGGAATACACAATCCATTTTGTGGCATTTTTTGTACACAGCCATTGACTGATGCTCCAGTGACTAATTCACACGGCATTTTTCCAGATCTGATAAGACCCTGGACTCTGAGCAACTCTGCTATCTATGCAGATTATTTTTTTCTCTCAAACATATTTCATGCACCTTTGTGCGTAACATAACACTGCTGTGTGTGTAACTGCCTATTCTAGATCTCTATCCGCTGTTTCTATCCTTTGCTTACGTTTTTCTTGGCTTACGATCCTATCAGGTGCTGAAAGCTAAGCAGGACTGATCTGGCAGGACGGGTCAGCGCTTGGAAGGGAAAAGTGATTAAAGCTGAGTGCTACAGAAAGTGGTGACGGCACCTGGGGAGGGATGCGCTCCTTTCAGACGGAGAGCTGGTTGGGTGGGACACTGCGCCTGGGAGTGCTGGTTGTCTGAGCCAACACATTAGCTGACGCTCTGGGACTCTTCCATAGGATTTGCAGTTTTCATCCCAGTTGTGGTTTGTCAGCGGTCAGGGAGAAAGTCACAGAGATCGGGCTGCTTTCACCGAAGGACATATCTTCATTCCAAGAAATAGATAGGTATTGAATTAGCTAATATTGTAGTATCGTAGAATCACAGAATGGTTTGGGTCAGGAGGGACCCTTAAAGGCCATCTGGTCCAACCCCAGCAATAAGCAGGGACGTCTTCAACTACATCAGACTGCTCAAAGCCCCGTCCAACCTGACTTTGAATGTTTCCAGGCATGGGGCATCTACCTCCTCCCTGGGCATCCTGTGCCAGCATTTCACCACCCTCAAGGTAAAAAGAAGTCTTTTGTGGATCTGGTCTCGATCTCCCTTCTTTTAGTTTCAAACCATCAGCCCTTGTGCTATTTCTGCAGGCCCTGTTAAAAAGTCTGTCCCCATCTGTCTTGTAAGCCCCTTGAGTACTGACAGGCCACAGTAAGGTCTCCCTGGAGTTTTCTCTTCTCCGGGCTGAACACCTCCAACTCTCCCAGCCTCTCCCCATAGCAGAGGTGCTCCAGTCCTCTGAGCATCTTCGTGGCCTCCTCCGGACTCGCTCCAACAGGTCCACGTCTTTCCTGTACTAATATAGATACATACACAGAATACTTCACACTTTGACCCTGGGTCACAGATTAGGGTCAGTCTGTCGAGAATTTAAAGGTGATTATGATTTACTAATCTCCATTTCTCTGTGTTGGTTGATCTTGTTATCCTGCTAGCAAGTGTGAATCAACAAATGCAAATTATGAACATGTTTTCCCTGGTGCTGACAACCAAGAACAAGATATGATTCTGTCACTGCTGGCTCATACCTCACGCTGTGCATATGCTGATCAGGGCAGCATGTCTTCCATCAGTCTGTTGCCTACAGGTACAAGTCACTTGTGATGGATTATTTTGGCGGTGTTTCCAAACAAGTCGGAGTCCAAAAAACATGGGGTAATTGTATGACAGCAGTCACAACTAACAAGAGCTTATCTAAAGCTCCTGAACAAACCCACGTCTTGAGAGCCCAGCTGCAGTCCAAGAAGACGGTTATGAAGCTAGACATCTTCTTCCCCTGTACCACCCTGCGGCTACATACAACATGCTGTATCCCACGGAATTGTCAGTTGTAAGATTTTCCCTTTGTCTCTTCTAAGGTGGTTGCTGGTGTGGACTTACTAGAGGTCTTGTGAGTTCAGAGGATTTTGTTCACATCCTGAATTTCCAGGCCCCACTAGCATAAGGGAATGGGTGGTTGGGTGGGACATTGCACACCCCATGGCACTTGCCAGGGACTGAGGCCCTGCTCCAAGTCTCCTTGCCCCAGATCACAGCTCGCACGTTGACCAAGGACCAGTCGGACAGGGAAGGAGCCCTGCAGGGCTCCTGCAACACTCCCATGGCCCAGGCACTGCTTTTTCTCCCCCAGGCCCTTGATGAAGGTGTTGTGTGAACACAGTGCGGTGGTGCCAGGTCCACAGCGGCGTTCTCATGGGCTGTGCAGAAGAGACACGTGCAGGAGGGAACATGGTGCCTGCGCAGAGGAGGAGGCAGGCAAGCAGCGAGCAGGCGCTCTGCTCTGTTAGCTCTCTTTCCTCCGTGAAGCACTGTACAAACAGCTGAGACAATAAAACATGAGATGAACAAGACAAAGTCAGTTATTTACTGCCTTAAAGCAGGGCACGATTGTTCCCCACGGTGAGTTTTCAAGTGCCTTTTGCTTCTAGCCTGCTTTTAAATGACGCATGTGATGTGGCTTCCTCCAGCTCCTGGGGGCAAGGAGAAGGGAGACTCTGCCACAGTACAATAGATCTCTCTCTTCTAAGGCTTTTACTGTATTTAAAGTGCCGTTGAATTGCTCCACTGCTGTAGGCATTACAGTGAGTGCTCTGGTGAGCTGAGGGAGCCGTTCTGCCGGCTTGACCCATTGTGCGTGTGATGGACACTCCTACCTGCTCCTCTGACCACTGGCCTCAGCGGTGGCGCAGTGGAGGCTGAGACATGAATGTCCTTGGCTGCCCTGGGGCCGGGAGAGAGGTGTCCATGTTTAATAGACATTGGCGGGTTTTTACCTGCGTGAGTTTGTGTAACCATCCTTAGATCCCTTTTTTAGCACCTGCAGCATCCTGTGTCAAGGACTTCTAGGGATGAACTACATACTCCAGTGCACAAAAACCAGTTTGATCTTACTGTTCAGTAGACTCAGGGTGAGCAAAGCCAGGTGAGACATGCTAGAAGTCAGGTGCAAATACACCCTAAGAACATTCCAGAAAGCTTTAACTGGTTCACACTGGGAGCTGGGGACAGACCCGCTGCCATACTCATGAGATTATAGATTGGTGTTTTGACCCCAAGAAGGTTTATATGAAGTCAAAATTGAGAAGGTGGTATGCAACAGTGACTTCTTCACTAGGAAATGACTGATATGGGGGTGTGTGTCTGTGTAAAAACAAACGTAGGGACAATAAAGACCAGTGAAAATGTTCAGTATTTGTCAGGGCTTATGAACATCTGCACTGCCAGTGACGGTTAATGTGCTATGCCATGGAAATAGGCTGCATTTTGGTGCTTTTCCTAATATGTTACTGCTTCTTCTGTCATGCAGGACTTGTGCTGGGAAACTACACAAGCAGGAAAACTGACTTCCTGTTCAGTTCACACCAATGGGTCGATTATCAGCTTTTCTGGGTTTCATTTGCTCCATGTTATTTCACATAGGAACTGATAGTATGGGAATGACCAGGGAGCCATCCAGATCCACCACACCTGGCCCCTCTTTCCTGTCTCCCAGAAAGGCACAGGAGAGGCCAAAGGTGCTGGGGGAACATGAGCATGATGGAGTCTGACCGATGCTGGATCAGACCTCCACCCCCACTGAAATGCCTGTGGGCTTCCTTGGGGTCCCAGAAGAGGCTGGGCAGCATCTGAGGAGATTTGCGTATGTGTCTGCAAGGAATCTGTGGCATCTCCTCTCTGCTGCGATAGCAGGAGCTTATCGGGGGTTTCCTTCAGATGCCTTCACGTCCGCACCAGCAGCAGCCCTCTGGGCTGGGGTGTCTTGGCTCCGAGAAAGCCAACCCAGCTGCCTTTACCTCCCCTGCGGAGAGAGCAAAGACAGATCCCATGTGGCAGATATTGCTCACCACCGGCATGAGACATGCGAGCCCTGGATAGTCTTTGGGCATGTCTTGGTGAGATATGGGAGAACATGGTCGTAGCCCGACAGCTGGGCTTTGGGTAATTCACTGATTGTACATATGGACACTGATTAGTGTCACCAGTTGGTTCCTCACCCCACAAAATACCTGTATAGCAGCCTACAGCAAATTTGGTCTGCCTGTGGGTTTAGCATCATCTCTCGAAGGTTCTACAGGTGTAGCTTACGTGAGTGGCATGTACGGATGCAGCCCACCCTTAAACATCTGGCGGCTGTGACAACGGACCATGTTGACTATTGGCTCAGCCTTTGTCCAGCAAGGCAGGGGGAGCAGTCATGGCCATGTCTGTGCTGTTGTTCCCTGCTCCGGTTTTGATCTTTGGGACTGCTGTGCTGTCTATAGGGTGCAGGCAGAGGCAGGGAAATGTTGGGATCTGCATGCTGGCTCCATCAGAGACTGCAGCTTTAGGACCTCATTGAGCTCACAGAGTGTCTCCCGCCCCCGCCTGCAGCTTTTCCCCTTTAATCTCTCAGAGTGCGGGTGTTCACACTCCTCCAGGAAAAGCCTGGCTCCTCTTATCTCCAGGGTGATGATGTCCTGGGAGCCCTGCGGTTTCCCTGTCTTCCACCTTATCTGTGGATTGAAAGCAGCTCAAAGCTCGGCAGAAGTGTTTGTACCCACAGAGCCTGCTGCTCTCTCCATGGGTTTGGGGAGCCCTGAAGCAGGGTCCCCAGGCAGGCAGGGGGATGGTCCCACACACAGGGGTGCAGTGGGACCCTGGCCATGAGCAGGGGAACAAGATGTTCATGGGTCAGGGAAGGGGCAGAGAGTGGGAAATGACTGCAGGTGAGGAGCTGGCAGGACCTCGGCTGAAATCCCACAGGTACCCCATGTCTCCTGTGAATCCTGAAGTGCCCCATGCACCAGCTTCTCTCTCATTAAATGCCCTATGCCTGCACGTAGGGGAGATTTCCCAGGTCATCACCCAGATGGAAGCCAGTGAGATGCCTCAAAGCCCATCATGCTTTCCCACTTATAAAAATGACCCAATTCTGCCTGGAAAGCCAGACGAGGGCAGGAGGGGATGCTGGCCCCACGTGGGACGGGGAGGTCCCTGGCGATGGGAGCCCAGTCACCCTCTGTTCTATTGCCCAGCAATGGGGTCAGTGCTGCCCCTGGAAACCCCTTCCCAGACAGTCCTGCTCTCCCCTTAATGACCAACAAGAGACATGTAATTCCCCTGCTGCTGACACCACCACCTTGGGGATTACCTCTGGCTGAGCGAGCTTTAGCAGTCTGGGGCAGGAGGCACCGTGCCCCCGGGGAGAGAAGCGAAGGGCTGCGGGCCAGAGCAGGATCGCACCACATCCCTCCGTTGGTCCCTCCAGCTGTCACTTCTGCCCGTCACGGTAAGAGCTATCCTGGTTTTGCAGGAAGGGAGGAGGTGGTGTGCCTTTGGGAGCCTCAGGCCAAGGGGTGATGGTGTGGGGTGAGCTTAAAAGCCATGGAGGATGGTGTCCTGGGAATGGGGAGTTGGGTAACTACAGAGAGCAACGGTGTCTGCTGAGAGACGTGGGGTGTCTGTAACTGTCTCCATGCCGGCCATCTGTAAAGGGGAGGAGATAGACGGTGAGTGTTAGATGTGAGACCACAGGGTGCAGGCGCTCTAGCTATGCTGAGTGAGGTCTGTCCTGGACAGCTAATGCTGTAACAGTGGTGCGCTGATCTCTCTGACCTGGCCTGTCCCTGCTTCCTAAAGGGGCCTGGAGGCTTCTTGGAGCCTTGTTCATCTGCTCTGATGGAGGAGCAAGCTGCCCTCATCCACGGTGAGGAGCTCCACTGCTGTGCTGTGTACTCACAGCTCCTCTCAGCCCCTGGGGAGAAGTTAATACTCCACCAGTGGGGCTGAAGATAATGAAGTGGTGATGTTCCAGCTGTTGATTAGCACAATTAAGAAACAAATGAGCTCTTGGGTGCAGAGGAAACACGTGCACTGTCAAACTGAGTCAGAGAAGTTGTTCCTCACAGAAACATGACTGCCCTGGATTCCCTGGGTGCTCATTCTTCCCAGGGCTGCTCTAGCTGGACCCAGGGGACATTGTTCCCCTGACTCTTCAGTACCATAGGTATCAACAACAGCACTACTTGTGGACCCTGACTGTGCCAGCATTTTCCTCTCCAAACTGGGGCCTTTAGTACTAGTGCTGGAAACAAACCTGCCTTAGGGAAGAAAATGGGTTTGGGTTAGCAGATGGCTGCTTAATGTGCAGAGGAAAACACAGTAAAATCTCTGTAGGGTCAATGCTGAGTGAAGTTTCGCCACGTGAGCAAGTCAGGGTAAAATCAGGAGGTGGTGCAGAGCTAAGTGCAAGCGGCTAACACTCTTCTAACAAATCTTATAGGAAAACTTTATGGGATAGCACCTGTAAGAAATGAGTTAACTCATGACTAAGATGGGTAATGCTGGCACGTGAACAAATGGCTTTGAGAATTTGGCTGGAAATTAGTAGAGTCTGTAATCTCCAGAGCAGCAAGTTCTGGTAATGGGCTTCCAGCAGAAGAAGTTGCAAAAAGCACATACCCCTAAGTGGAGACTGGCCTGGTCACAAAAGGGAAGGTCTAGTGTGGCCACTTAAGTTAGTAGGGGACTGTGTTTGGTGACCCCAGAGATCCTCATCAGCCCTGCAGGTAAGTGAAACCATGCAAGTACAAACAGGTCAAGTTGGGCAACCGGCAGCTCTTCGTGTGCCAGCCCTTGGCTGACTCACACGGTTGTTTGCGCTCAGGATCACCACAGCTGGATACAGGGAGGAAGGTCAGTCCAGCTCAGCCGGCAGTAGATACCTCTGCGTGGTTGTGCACACTGGAGCTGATCGTCCCACATCCCGGGTGCAGAGGCCAGAGGGAAACTGCCAGCTCCCAGCGTGACTCATAGGTCCGGCCTCAGATGTTGCTTTTGGGTGGGGATGAACAACCCTTTGGAGCAGCCTGTTTTTCTCTGCTGATTATGAAGTGGAGGGGGACAGGTGCAGGCTCGCACATTTTGGTTTTGTGTGCTGTGGTGCACTGCCCTATAGGACTCATAGAAAGGTGTTTTTTGTTGCTGTCACACTAGAACATTGACAGATCACCTTTCTCTATAAAAATGCCTGGAGGAACCCTAAAACTCACATCTTCAGCAGCCGACAGGGGACCCGTATGAATACTTCTAAGGGATTAATTAATGTCTCAGTGCCATCTTGTGGAATGACTTGTGTAAAAGGACAAGCAGCAGCAAGAGGCACATCCTTTGATCCATGACGCCATCTTAGATTCACGCTGCACTTTTAGGGAATTTAGTGGTAATATCAGGAGTTATCCTGCAAATACTATCCCCAATAAAGATAATATTTTGGGGGATAATTATTATAATTATCCAAACCTTTAGATTTAAATAATAATTATCCAAAGATTTCTATTGCACACTGGGATTGGCTTTTTCCCTGAGAAGAGTGCAAGTCCATGGGAGCCTGGTGATCCCAGAAAACACCTGTCCTCAGTCTGAATTTGAATGTGGAGATGCCTTTAGTTAATTCTTGATTTCAGGAGACAGACCCTTTCAGACACACAGCAGCTTTCTTGTCTGCCCATAAAGGAGGAATCCAGTGGGAAGGCTTCCTGAGATCTAGGAGTGAAAAATGAAGTTGTAGGTTCAGTTGTGGGGGTACTGACCCACTCACACCTCGTCCATCCAATAAAGGCTGTGAGATCTCCAATACACGCTGATGCCAGGACTTCAGCTTTGCATGTCAGATGGAAATTACCATGTGCAGAAGAAACTCGAGGCTCTTTCCACAACCCTGACCTGGTGCTCCAGGGCCCATGTTTGTGTGCTCCACCAAGAAACATTTGCGTGGCAGAGAATGAAGTGACCTGGAAAAAATTATCGGCCACAGTTTCTGTGCCACAGCATGGCTCACAGACTCATAGGAAGAAAGACCTTCCCACCTAGAAATGTGCTGCAGGAACACCCTTGCCAGCAGCATGATTATCAATCGTCATGATTAGATGGTCCTTAGTATCAGACTAGTAAATTACTACACAATTAGCCAGGCATTCACTGAGGTCAATGGCTAATCTGTCGCTGGAGGAGGGCTTACCCCAGTCCATAAAACACTTCCCTGTATGAAGACAGACAATCATCTATGGAGCAGAGAGAAGAATCGGCTTCCCAGGTTCTTCCATAAAGCTGCTCAGTGTCCTGTGGGGAAAGAAAAGCTCATGAGGTTTGGCAGTGCAGTAGTGTCAGAGGAAGGCAACAGCAGGGCAGCACAAGCAGAGCCCTGCATCCTCATCTGGGTCCCCCCAGAGCTGTGCGCCGTGTCCTCTCCAGAGCCAGTCTGAGAAGCCGCAGCAGGTTGAAAGGTGAAGAAAACCAGCAAAGAACCAAACAAGACTCACAAAAAAAAAAAAAGGTTTTGAGTGTTCAGTGGGTTTAAGCCTGAAGTGGTTAAGCAAAGGTATTAAAACCTTTTCACAGTGGAGAGGTAAGAGCACCTGGTGAGCAGCGAGATAAGCAGAGGGAATCAGGAGACAGGAGAATCAGGAGAGTGAGGGCTCTGCTCTGGCAGACAGATGAGATTGAAGGTCTCTGGTGAGCATTGCCAAGACTGGTCAATCCCTTCCCCACACCAGATGACAGACGGGAGGTCTGATGGGGAGTCTTACTGCTAGTATGGTGGGAGCTGTGGGCACAGGAGTGTTCAGCAAGAGCAAATATTCAACCTGAAGTAATGTTTAAGGCATTGCTTTCTTCCTGGCTGCAGATAGTAGCACGCACCAGGCAGAGCATCCTCACCGCAGGCTGGGTACCCCAACAGTCCTGCAAAGCAAGCGCTCCTAATCCCACCTGTTAAAAACCCAATAAAACCCACCAGTGGGTTACAGTGCAGAGCACAGCCAAAATCGCTGTTCGGTGCCCATGGAAAATGTTATGGAGAAAGACAGATGCTTCAGGAGCACACCAAGGCTATGTACAGCTCCACCGCTCTGGAGGTGGGCTGCTCCTGGGCAGAGGCACAGAGTTTGCAGTGTGGTAGTGGGAATATTCCATCTTTACCATACGTTTTTAAAAAGACAGCATGTGTGTGTGTGAAGACTTAGAAGCTAGCTGCTCTTTTATTGGCTTGTTCATCGTTAACCAAATGATTGAAGGTGTCTGGGGGTGAAGGGAGGGTGCCAAGTTTCAAAGGGTAACTTAGCTCAGCGCAATGAAGTGTGCTGTCACAACAGGAGCTCCCGTGGCTGCAGGCTGGAGCCGGAGAGCAAAATGCTGGAGAAGATTCAGAAGGCGCTCAGGATTCGTAGCGACACTGTCAGGGAGCTGCTGGCCGAAGCGCTGGGGATGTTCATCCTCATGGTAAGGAGGAGGTGGGCCCAGACGTGCGTGCGTTCGTGTGTGTGCAGGGTGGGTGAGGAGGTAAGCGTTTGCAGCAGCAGTTCGCAAGGTCAGTGGTTTCCTACCATATGCTCAGGGTTGCTCAGCAGCTGGTTGTTACTGCTCACCTCTGCTCTGGTGGGACGGCAGCTTCCCATCAGGTAGACCATCTGCCAAAAACCTTCTGGAGGAAAAAGGCAATGTGAGAGGTGGGTGCTGGGAGAGGGTGAAGCAGGTAGGGATGAGCTGCTGTTGCAGTTTTCTAGGAGACAAATGAGGAAGAGTCTGGGAATGAAACCAAAGAGCAATGTCAGGTTGGATGGAGCAATGCTTTGCTTGTGCCAAACCCCTGAAAGGTCCCAGACAGTGAATTGAGGCTTTTCTTCCCACCGTAGCGGAGGTGATGGTGTGGCTGGGGAGTCCTACACAGGTCTGGGGAGCAGACCCTTACTCCTCTACCACTGACAGCCTCTGTGAAACGAGAACAGCATTCATCCATCTTCCTCTGGGGTTGCCAGGGTAATGAACACCTGTGAAACTCTCCGTAGCTGCAACCTACCATTAGGAAACATAATTACTGGATGTAAAGCATGCCAGCATTTCACTTTTGGTTTCTTTACTCTGGCAAATGAATAGTGCTTATCCAAATCATACAGAAACTCCCTCCTTGCCTGAGGGATGTGTTTCATACAGACAAACAATGTGTTTTTGAGTTCTTGGGCTGCTTCGGAGGCACCTGGGGAGAGTGTGAGGAAGGTTTTGCAGTCCAAATTGATCCCTGGTTCACCATCCTTTGGGGTGAGGTGCCCACTGGGACCAGAGCCTTTGTGTGTTGGACCAACACAGAAAAAGGAGATCCTCCCTCTGAAAAGGTCCAACAAGTGTCTGTGCCAATTTACTATGCCTGGGCTTAGCTTACGAGCGCTGCTGGGCTGAGAGAGGTGCTTTGGACTGGACAGAGGCTGGAATGGAAGGGCTGGGGATAATCCAAATAACTCGTACTTGGGGATTTGCACAGGAAGAAGATAAGATGTGTGTAATCATGGGGAAATATTCACACAGCTGTCTGTGCAGATAAAGGTGCTTATTTTCAAGGGCAACAACTGCATGTGCAAAGAATGCATGCTTGTTCTCATGTCATATTGCACGTCCAGCTCCTTGAAGTTCACTCTTACTACACAGGTAGTTTTGCACTCACTGAAAGATGTCAGGTACAGACATCTGTGACTCTGCAGCAGGAGCTGAGCAAAACATTTTCCTTTTCTGTCCCCTTTGCTTGTTGCTGGTGGAAGTTCCCAGCTGATAAAGGTCAAGCTCAGGGTTGTCCTGCCAGGGCTGTCTCTGGGATGCAGCATGAGGAAGAGACTTTTTTCTGCATCCTGAAAATCCAAGGCAGATTTTGGAGCCTGCAGCTCACATGGTCTCTTCCCTTACTGACTCTCATGAGGGAATAGAGTAGGTGGACACTGCACATGGACCCCATCAAGGGCTGGTGACAAACAGCATCCAGCATCCAACCCTTCAGCAGCCCCTGGCCCTCAGTGCAACTGGGAATGTGCTGGACGCATCTCTGGGACACCTGGCTGGCTGTTTGTGTGATTATAGCACTCAGCCAGGGCCTCTCGCTTCAATGGACAAACAGTGCTCCTAAAGGATAGAACCAGGCAGTGAGAGTAAACAACTCAAGGAGGAGGGAGGTAGGGGAAAAAAAAAAAAAAAGAAGAAAACCACCACGCTTATTCTGGGATTGTGAGATTGAGGAAAAGACAAGATGGTTGGATGTGTGCTGAAAAATAGATGCTCTGGCCTATTCCATGTTTTTTTCAGGATAGTGCTGTTCAGCTGCAATACCTATGTCCCCCGATCCGCACGTTTCTCTCTGTGCTTGCAGGCCATCCTGCAAAACCTGTGCTTGATGCATGTATCTTATGGATGTGGCTTTGGAAAAGCTCAGAGATGGGTAGGCAAAGCTTTTCTAAGGGCTTTGCAAATGCTGGTGGACACCCCAGACACTGCTTTTTGGAGCTTTTGCTGAGGCAGAGTGACAGAAGAGCCCACCCTGTGGAGGCTGTAGCTCCAAGCAGGGCACAGAGTGTGGTCTATGTATACAAGAGATAAGAACAATGTCTCTGGGGAACAGGGTGTTTTGGTAGTCTGAAAGGGTGAGCAGATGCATGAGATAAAACTTGGATCCAGGCAGACCAGCCAGTAAAGATTCAAGTCAAAACAGGACAGGCCAGAGCTGGTTTAGATGCTGGAGAACATACTGAATTTTTTGTCTTGGAGGGGCATGTCACCCTGGATAAACATCCGTGTACTCCAAGGAGCGGGATATACTCTCCAAGACCTCAGTGGTTTGCAAGGCAGAGACCGCAAGAGAAGCTTTGTCCTCGTCCAGATTTCAGTTTAAGAGATGTGGAAAGAACTGATTTTTCCACCCTTTGACCACATTAAAGCAGTGGACTAGAATTTGCATTCAGGCCAGAGCACCTTCTTAGGTGTATCTTTTCCTGCTGGAGAGTGTTTACATCTCCCACCCCCACCCCC
>NW_010238812.1:11164-12453 GCF_000690775.1 Eurypyga helias | reverse complement strand
GGAACGTGAGCTCCGGCGGGCCCCGCATGGCGCTGGGCTCTGCTGCGGGCGAGCGGGGCCGGTGAGCTGCTCCTCTCCCTTGGCTCTGCCCTGGGAATACTGCTGAATCCTCTCTGCTTTACCGCAGGTCCTTTCCCCCTAATTATATAGCATCCTCCGTTACTTGCGTTTGCTTTCCAGAAGGTTTGGGTTGTGGAGGCTTTAAGCGTTAGCAGAAGTAGTCAGTTGGCTGGCTGTCGGGATTCAAACTGCTCCTGTGGGAAGGATGGAGCGAGGGTAGCCGTGTCATAATTTTCTGGCTTTTAGTCACTGTACGTAAGGTCAAGCTACTTGATGGGCCGCGTAGCAACTCGGCGGGCAGATGGCTTTACAGAGCAGTCGTGGAAGACCTGACTCGAAATCGCCAGGCTTTACGCTTAGGCTAGCAAAGCGTTCCTAGAGGTCAGCAACTTCTTGGAGTGTTGTTCTTGGCTGGAAGTCAACCACTGACCTCAAAATACATATTTCAGCCTGTGTTTCCTGAGAACTTCAATCTCAGCACTTGCTCCTGAAGGTACCTGACAAACCTTTTTGTGAAATGACGGTCGCTTGTATGCTTGAATTAAATACGTACTTCCTTCACAAAGAGAAATAGATAATTTGTAGCTTCAAGTATACAGGTCATGCAGGCAGAGGAAAGAGTTCTCCAGACCACAGAATCTCTACTTAGCTGAAGATCAAACCTTTTGGCAACATATATAATCACCTTTATCATCTCGACTGTTTTGTTTGTGTACTGACGCACTCATAAATACCTGTTTATGCGTAGCTTCTGCAGGCTTGCTGGGCAGCAGCTTGTGGTCTTGTCTGTGCATGAAAGAGAACTTGTCACTCAGCTGCCTTGCTGTGGCAGTAATAATAATGGTACATCAGAAGCATTGGGAAAGCTTCCTTTGTTGTGTTAGCACCTCGTGCTGCACCTTCTGTAAAGTTTACTTTTCCACTTAAGATAAAACACCCAAATAATTGCTGAAGGAAGGAGGAGGAAGTAGGCAGCGAGTTCATACACTGCACACGTTATATGCTTGATTTGGTGATTTCAGAGAGCTTCAGATTATTTTTCTTCTGCTGGTAAAGTGTGCTTTCCATTTATCAAATTAATATTAAACTGAGAGGTTGCACCAGAACATCTTTTTCAGTGGCTAGTGTATAATTGAGCAGATGCGGGAGTCGCCATTGGTGGTAACGGCACCGCTGAAGAGTGCGATCCCTGGGTGAGTGTGTTGGGTTGGCCACTGCCAAAAGCACCG
>NW_010238812.1:0-11147 GCF_000690775.1 Eurypyga helias | reverse complement strand
CTTGTAAAAGACAAAGCAGCTGATCTTCCCTGGCTGTTTGAAGGAAGGAACTGCCATGTGCCTTGTCTGCACCGAGGGGTGCGTTTTGAAGTAGCTAATTGCACGTTGGCAAAGCAAAATCAGTCACACAAGGCCTTTGTGAATGTAGTAGTATGGAAATTAGTCATGTGAAATAATAAGTAGATGAGCAGAAATGCTACTGGGACGGAATGTAAAACTATCCGTAAAGAGGATAATAAAACGTAAAAGAATCTCACATCAAAGTAGTGACTGAATCCTGTTGGACTTGTTGATCCTGGCGTAATTTGTTGAAAGTTTCCTGAGACATGCATGGATGGTACGTTCAGTGCTCGTTATGCACTTAACTGACCCCAGTCTGTCATCTTTCTACTTTCATTTAGCGTGTTACTGGTTTGTAATAGAGGCAAGCCTGACTCGTGTGACTGGGGGAAACTGTTAACGTCATCCGCCACTAGAAGGAAAAAACTAACATAAAAGGCTTAGAACTCTTGGCGAAAGAATTCGGTTCGGGCATTTTTACCGTGACCTGGGTTTGTTTTTTTTTTTCTCTGGTATGTTAGTAGGTTTTAGTCATGTTATAGTAAACTAAACTCTTAATGTAAACATAATTGAATTTTTCACGCTACGTTTGTTACCGTGGTCCAGTGTTTCTGACTAAGCCTTTTATTAAACTTGTCTTTTAACCAGAATACTTCCAGAATTATGCAGCTACTTTTACATCCTCGTTTAACACATGGAGAAAGACTCGTAGCAGTGTAAAATTGCGAGTGAAATTAATAGGCTTCTGTCTAATCCCGGCGGCTGTGAACACAGGGAGTTAGCTTAGCGTAGGCTGTCGCACGATGAAAGGTACTTCTGCGGTGTGTCCTCCCCTCGCCTTCCCCTGTAGCGCCCAGCCGATAGATCGAGTCAGTCTTCAGTCCTTCAAGTTAAGCTCTGTGAGTAAGAGGAGAGGAACGGCCGCAAGGAAGAAGTCCTACATCCTCTCGCAGATCATTTTTTTATGATTTTTTTACATGATAAATGAGCCAGCCAACAAGATGGGTCTGTACGGAAGGTGCAGAAGAACCTAGTGTTAGTCCTCTTGTCTACGCTGAGTCTTGTTTTTCCTCAGCTGCCCGTCAGAGCTGGGCCCTCACAGAAGAGGCTAGTTACCCTTCCTTTGTAGAAATAATTTGTCCAGGAGGGAGTTGGTGAAATCACTTTATTACAAAAGTTCTCCCACCACTTTGATGAAACAAAATGCTGCTCTTTGTGTAAGCTTGCTAAAGGGAATCTGAATGCCAAATTCTCTATTCTTCATGTGATTTGTATAGCTGATGTGTGTCTCTAATTATTAATTAGCTAATTATTCAGAAACTGTTCATGAAATCTATGGAAGTATTCAATGAAGCGAAATACCTGTGCTGCTTAGGTGGTTGCAGTGAGTTTGTTTCTTGGTGTGCTTGAATGATGCAGTTAATTAAAATAACTGCACACTTCAATCTTTTACACTGTGCTCGGTTTGGCTGTCTTCATTGCATTTATTTCTGGGCATCAAAGAACACCTTTTATCCGATTGATATTTCGATAGCAGAACCGGTTCACTGTAGTGCTCTTGCATAAATTAATTTGCTTTAGTCTGTTAGCAGACAGGTGGTAGAAGTGCAGTTTAGTAAAGGTATACTGTGTTACTCGGGATAGCAAGCTTTTGATTATTGGTTAAATGATTTTTGATTAAATGGGTAAACGATCTGATGATCAAAATGTTTTCATGTCTCTAAGGCAGATATTATTGTTAGCTCTTACGAATTCACCGAGTGCTTGAACAGCAGCTTTTCAAAATTATTTTAAGACTTATCAGAAGGTACAACACTGACAATTACCCCAACCCTGAAGGGATTAAAAACACCATTGCTACAAACCTGCTGTCTGTATTTTAGTTGTGTGTAACAGCATATGTAATTTTGTATGGTGGGGTTGGTTTGCTTGTTTCTAAACTGGAGACCTGTTCTGAGAGGGAAATCCATCCTGCTGCCTAGAGTCTGAGGCACAGTACTGGCTTGCTGTGCTCTAGCATGTGTTCCCTTTAGACCAGGAAAGCTTTTGTAGAAATTGAGTCACGGGCTGCAGCTTTCTACAAAGAAGCTTAGAAAATTGACGTGAGAAATGAAGTGCAAGGAAAATAAATATGTAATGATTAATCAGTCATGTATTGGGGATGTTTTTCCCCCTGTTGCCTGTTGTATTGAAAAACTGGTTTTGAATGTAAATAAGTGGAAGAATGCAGGTATAACTCACTGCCATGGTTAGTTGTTCAAATAGTGTGAAGAGGTCAATCTAATGTAGTTTTGCTGTAAAATGCTAGAACTACTGTAGGAAAGGATTGTTACCATAATTACTGAGGTGGTGTTTTATTACTTCACAGAATCTTGGATCTAAATCCATGCTCTAGATTTACATGACGGTGTGGTCCAAAGGACTGTTTTGCCATATTTGCAAGACTTGAACATTTATCCATTAAAACAATGGAGTATAGCTTACCTTGTTTAAAAACAGATTATGCTGTCTCAAGACTCAAACTGAGTGTCGAAAGGAGAATGTTGTATAAGTTCAACAAACAAGTTCCACTGAAGTTTTGAAGAGCTGTTCTAAGTGATTTGAACCGCTTCTGGTATCTGTGTGATGTTGTTCCTTCACTGAAGGAAATACATGTGCAGTCCAGGTAAAAATAAGACTTTAATGTTGCCTAGAAATCCTTAAAGCATAAACTGCATTTGTAGCGACATTAGAATGTGTTCCATCTTTTATTAGTGAGTCTGCTTTCAGGAGCAATTTGCAATATCAGCCCTCTCCTCCTATTGGGGAAAAATTACTGGCTGACTACTTACTTGCAGAACTTCAAACCATCCATTCTGAAGTACTATTACTTAAAACATCATTTTTCTTGTAATCGGTGGTATTTTGGTGATACATCTTTATGTAGAAGCTTTGCTTCTCTTTATGTCTGCACAGTATCCAGTCTGCTTTTCCTTTTCTGTTGCCATTGTCCCAGAGGAATGCTGCTGCTTTAGTAGTTCCAAAATTCATCTTTCATTTTTCAGAACTGTTGTCCCGGGTATCTTGACATGCTGCACTTGGCATGTTTGCTCCTCCATGTCTTTCCGCAGAAAATGCCTCTGTTAGGATGTGGTGTGTTAAGAGCCTTGAAGAACCGTAGTAAAAACAGCTTTGAAGGCCGATTTCTGTTTTCATGTGGATGGCATCCTTAGTGGATGGAATTCAGTGACTGAAAGATGATCACTGGCTGTCAAACTTCTCATCCTTGATTTTATCCAGCCCCAAAGCTCAGGTGAAACCCAGCAAGTGAAGTAATTGAAGATAACTGAGTTTTTATCCACATGGCGTGCTGTTACTGAACGGGTTACCTTGTAGCATGTGGCTGAATCCACCATTTAAATACAGTTGCATTGGATGTAACAATAAGTGAAACTGTTTATTTGCAAGGGCTTGTGGGGTTCTGCTGGAGTGATGTACTAAAACTGCCATTTCTGGGTGCTCAGTGCTGTTACGTGATGTTGAAACCCAATACAGGGGTAGCGTTAAGCAGAGCTTCTGTCGAAATGCACTCCGCAGTGAGTTTTGCCTGAACGGTGGCTTTAGGCCTATTCCTAACAATGTAACAGATGTGACCTGGGAAAAACCTTCAAGGGTTCTTATGTTTTGTTCTTCTACCCTCCCACCTTTGCCTGAGTGTGTCCCTTTTACCTTCTCTTTCACGCTTCACACTAAAATCCAACTCTGGCATGACCCCAGAAAAGTGTCAGGGAAGACCAGTTACATTTGGTTTTGAGCATGGCTCTTTTTCTGAGGGCTGGAAACTCTGTGGAGTTGGTTTTGGGTAGGGAAGTACAGAGTGTGGTGAGATCTTGGGCCTTTTTTGCTCAGAAAAGGCATTATCGACTAGGCAGTGTGTTGCCTAATGTTAATTGTCATTTAGCATGCAAATGCATCTTCCAAGGCTTGGATTACTACATACAGATAAGAGAGATTCCTTAAAACGAGTTGGGTCTCATTCTGCTGGATTCAGATAGCTTCTCCTGCTGCCTGGAATAATGTCCCGTGACTAAGACAGTGCAGTGACACCAGCCTTTTCGTTTTTAATCCCTTGCTACGCCCTGGTGACACAGGGTAGGAGTTCTGAGAGAGCAGTCCTTCAGCAGTTTCAGTAACAGTGCTGCGAGATGGGAAAAGGGCTTCAGTAAGGCAGCGGAGCAGCTAGAGAGGTGTTTACAGGCTGCTGGAGGACAAATGCTATGGCCGGTCAGTTTATCTTTGCAAATAATTGGCAGTTTCGTTGGAGAAAATTACAAATTTGTTTGCTACCCCACCTCTACAGCTGTTTGCCTTGTTTTGTAAAGGACAATTTGTTCACTTGTCATCCAATAGTAAACTTTAGGGTGACACAGTCACTGCGTGTTTCTGACAGCTCTCAGTCTAAAGTTAATTCAGGCTGAGTAACAAGAAAGAGGCAGTTTGGGGGTATGTGCTTTGCCTTTGTTTTGTAAGGGACATCTGTAGGAGCAGAACAAAAGCTCCTGGTGAACGGTGTGGCAAAGGCCAGAGACTGACCAGGATTCACTGAAGTCCCATGTCTGTGTGGTGTGCCAGTTGTTTACAGCAGTATTAATATAATATACAGTGGAATATGGAGTACACATAAATTTATGCCAACGTTCACAGTGTATTCCAGGAAGCAGACAGGGGTTTCAGAGTCACTGGGACACGAGGGTGGGGTTCCCAGTGTGAAGCTGCGATAAGCAAGATTAGTCACTGGATGTGGAAGAGATAAACGTTGAGGAGGTGATGTTATCCCTGTATAAAATAATAAGCCACTAGTCATTTCAGTCCTGGTAAATGTTTCAAGCTTGTCTTGCAAAAAAATACTGAATAAGAAGTTTCAAGGAAAGGTTGTGACTACTTCTCTATGGGAAAACACACAGTGGGAGAACAGAACCAGGGCTTAACAGGACAAGTTAAGAGGTGGTTTCCTCTGACTCAATTCTAATTTCCAAGGAAAATTGCCTTATGCTAGTAGATTTTTTCCCTCCTGAACTCCCAATGTGAAAAGTAGAACACAATTGGGATGCACAGAATAAGAAAATCAGGTTGATATACAGAAGGGTAATTGCACATGTTTAAAAAAGACCTAAGTGTAAATTGACTTTTTTGAATGTAGGTTATTGATCCTAGATCATTAGGCCCAATACTGTCGTCATATGTGAGGGAGAGTTATTTACAAGCATTATATTTATTCCTGGCAGATATTACTAGTAAAAGTATAATGGACTCTTGCTCAGAAGAACAGATGGGATCATTATTATAAAGTCTAGGTCTTGACTCAGGATGGTTCTGAAAATGTAGAAGTGTCAGCTTCATTGCAGATAGTCATATTTATCATAAACATATCCATTGTGGGATTTGGGAATTAAATTTTATTAGTCTTAGCGTAGTTTTTATAGTCATTTTCTCTTTTTACCTTCGCTTTTTTTTTTTCATTGCTTTGGCTTGATGATGAGCAATATGGCTAAATTTTATTTGGCATTTGAGTAATTGCTTATAAAAGGAAATTACTAGGATTTTGTGAATATGTAATTGCTTCTATGTTGGTTTTTTTTCATGCTTGTATAATGATTTCGTAAATCTGTCTTATAAATATAATTTCTAATAGGGTAACTTTTAAAAATGTGTTTCAGGGCTTATTTTCTTTGCTACTACTTAGGTTAAAATACCATCGTTTTGAGGCAGTCTTGACCTTATAGCTGTGCAGATGCCTAGATACTGCATTATACAGTATCATTAAACCTGGTTTTCAGGATTATTTACGCTTATTATGAATGTGAGGTTTTTCAGTGTCATGTACTACTGGTCACTTTCTGGAAATGTTCATTGACTTTGATACCACAGCCTCAACTTTGGTGTCCTGTGACATAGTTAAACAGAGTTGCTGAAGTATACTGCCTTACCCTTTTAAAGTACAGCCCAATTCTTCACCTAGAAATATTTTTCTTCCTTTTCAGAACTACAGAATTCCACTGAAGATTCAAAAGCAGCAAAACCCAGGACAAGGCAAAGCAACAAGGTGTGTATTTGCCGGAAGGACATTAGCTATTTAACACGGATTGTGTTAGAAATCCCGGTTAATCTCAGCTGTTAATCTAAACTGGCATTTAGCTCAGCTGAGAAGATGGTAGGAAAATGAATTCATTTCAAAGGTGTATTTATGACTGTAAATATTTAATATGGTAAATAGCTGATATTACTAAAACAAAAATAACAAGGTATTTTGAAGTGAAACCGAGAAGTGTTATGTTCAGTCTTGGTAATTGTTAATTTTGGAGGAAAGTGGAAAAGGAAGGGACATTTAAAATGAGAAAGGATGCTAAAGTGTTGTATGTTTGAGGGATAAGGAAAGGCACTTTTGTTTAAAAAAACAATGGAATTATGTAAAAATATGAAGGAGCTGCAAAGGAGCAACATCACTTGAGCACAAGTGATGCCAGATTGGTTTTGGAAATCCTTTTTGCATATTATGTGATGTGTGCGCTTTATGTGCTGTTGTAAAATTATCATTATGACAACAGGAGAAATTTTTTTTTTAAAAATTAAGTTTCTAAAATTTTGAACAGCCACCCCTTCTTAGGTTGAATAATATCTGTGCTAAAGGTCTTCCAAGAGTTAAGACTTCGAAGCAGTAGTTACCTTTAAATCACATAAAAGCTCTGTGTAAGACAACATTTAATTTGACAACTGTTTTGTGTGTGCACAAAAGTCATAAACCCTCTTTGTTTTATAATAGGATGTAGAAAATTATTCTTGCTTGCTATCTTTTTTTGGCTCTGTCCACTTACAGTACTCCTCACAGTTATGCTAATTACAGGCTAAGATGTATCGGATCTGGATTTGGATGTTAACTGCAAAGAATAATTGTTTCTACAATTGTTCATGTTCTGTTTTCGAAATTGTGTGTTTCTCGGTTGTATTTCTCAGTTTTTAAAAGTTGGTGCTTCTAACAGTTCTGCTGAAAGGGGTGGTCTGGCCATCTGAGTCGTGATTGATGTCTTCCATATATTAAAGAGGACTAAATCTAGGAAGTAGTATAAAATATTTGTCATCTTTGCAGGCTGGTGATTTTGGTGATATCACAAACTGGCCAACGCCGGGCGAAATAGCAAACAGTGAAGTAAGTATCCCTTGTTATCTTTGGTATTATTTAAAACAACCCCATATTGATTTATCTGCTTCCCCTCGGAACACGCTTTGGGTGGTGCGGGCTTTCAGCAGAAACTTTGTCAGTGTTTCAGGATACTGGTGTGTGCGGATTCCCAAACCCTTCACAAGCCCACACATACACTTCATTTATTGTTAGTGGTGTGCCATGAACAAGCAGGGAAAGGTGTGCTGTATTTACTCCGCCATTTTCAAACTGGTATGTCCCTTTTCTGTTCGTTGGGATGCTTATGTGCAGATGTGAAGGGTTGTGAACAAGCCCAGGATGCTTTGTGCAGGTTGTCTTAGGGCAACTTAGTTATCATTGCCCCGTTTTCCCCTTGCTGGATCTTTAGTTAACATTCATTCCATCAAATTATCTTCTTTTCACTTTATCTCAAGTGCTAAGTGCATAATACATCTTACCCCTCTTCTATCCTGTGTAGAACAAGAACAGATCCCGGGTTATTGCAAGCTGTGAGATGCCATTTCACTCTTTGCTTTAGTTCTGCAGCACCTCTGCGATGCTTTTACTGTTCTCTGGGTGAGAGAAACTAGAAGATTTGGGTTCAACAATGTGCACTGTATAATTGAAAGTGTCCAAATGAAAACTGAAAAAGAGGATTAAGGTAGTTTGGCATGAATCATTTGTCCTACGGGCTCAGTTTCTAACACCCTCCCTTCTCCCTCAACTGATTGTCATGACTTTGTCAGCAACAAAACGTTTTCAGATGTCTAACCAGGCTCCTCGTGTTGCAGGTCACAATTATAGATGTCTGTAGATGTGACATGACATGATGTTTACTGCTAAGTAGAAATGGCCTCCTCTAGTAGCTTGTTCTACAGGATCTCAAAGCAAGTCTAGAAGAATCTTTAAAACCTGATTATATGCCAGTAAAGTAGTGCTTGTTCAGTTGTTCACGTACCAGTTAGAGTATTCTAGTGTGTGTGTACATCCCATTGGGGTTTAGGGGTTACCCAAGAGCCTTGATTTCGCTTTTGGGTTTTGGAAGTTTTTATAAGCTTCTCCATCATCACTATTCCTGTTGGCTGCTGAGGCTTTCTGTCAATGGAAGAGGCTGCCACATCAGAAGGGAGTAGTGGGGTTATGTTTAACAATATCATGAAGGATGCATGACTTGCATCCTAAAGCTTCTAATTGATCGGGTGGTCTTAGAGGTGTATAACTCTCAGCTGTGCCTCAAACTCCTTGCTTAGTTTACTCCTGAGATCTGAAATAATTCCATCTGTTCTTTTTATATCTCAGATGCACAGCCTCTTCGTTTGCTACAGTCTCATAACTCAGAAATGCTGTTCTTGAGGATTGTGTGGTCTGTGCAATACTTGTTGTCTGTATCTTTTCAGAGACACCTGTTGTAGGACGAGATAAAGTGCAGAGCAGCTTTTGTTGCTGTGTCCCAAAATTATTGTTTTCTCTCATGTTCTGATGCTCAGAAAAGAGGAGGGTCTGCTGAGCTTACATCTGAGAAATGGAAAAGCATTGAAGGGGTTAAATTTTATGTTCTTTAATATTTGTAAATGCTAATGTTGATTTGTGACTGTCTAGAATATGTGTGATTTAGCATCACTTTTTCTTCTTTATTGAAATACTGATTTTTAGTGATTTAGGAAAACGTGCACCTGTATCTTTTGCATTCTTTTCAGTACTGCAGGTTTTTAGCATCTACTTGGTTATTTTGTCAAATCGTGATATGATTAATGATCTCTGAACAGTACTAATCAGTGGCGGAGAGATACATATATAGCGTTTCATAAGAATATACACATTTGATGTTTCCTGTCTGAAATAGTCTGCTTTAAGAGTGTGTTTAAAAAGGTTTCTTGTTTTACCAGATGGTCTAGATTGTATTGCATATATGTTAATTAACCTTTTGCTGACCTGAGTATGTGAGAATTTTAGTACACAAATTCATATAGTGCCTGTTAAACCAAATAACATTTAGGGTTTTTTTAACATCAATAGATTTGTCCAGGAGAAGGCTTTGTGTTAAAAGAGATTATGGCACAGTATTGCAGTATCTACTGTATGTACTCCAGAAGGTGGGGTCTCAGGAAAGCAGAGTACAGGGGCAGAATCCCCTCCCTCGACCTGCTGGCCACACCTCTCCGGATACAGCCCAGGATACAGTTGGCTTTCTGGGCTGCCAGCGCACACTGCCGGCTCTTGTCCAGCTTTTCATCCACCAGTACCCCTAAGTCCTTCTCCTCAGGGCTGCTCTCAATCCATTCTCTGCCCGGGGGAAACTACGATGTTCACTAAAATGATGTTGATTCTGCCTTCTTCAAAGCCTGTTACTCTGGGATTTCCAGGAAGTGGTGATCTACAGGATGCTGGCATTACTCGAAGGCACACAGTTCCCAGTAAATGCCATATTCTAATGTGGGAAGAAAAAAATCTGTAATCATACACCTCCACATCCTCTGATCTTTGGATTTAGTGGAACAGAATTGTCAGAGCTAAGACCTATGGCTCCTTACAGTTTACATAAACATTTGGCACGCAGTTGAGATTGTACAGCATCATGGGAATTTCTCATTTACCATTCAGTATTCTGCAAGCACAGCTTTTTAAAGATAATGACTCTGAGCCGTAGGTCTTAGTGAGTAATACTTCTTTCTTTCCTATAAAATAAATTACAGTTCTGAGGTATTGAAACATGATTGTTGTGCACTCTGCAATTCTACATCTTCAGTTAAAAAAGAAACAACAAATTTCATAGTCTAGAAATCCTTATTATAGTCTTGTCAAGTTAGTAGAAAATAGAACTATTTAAAATGAGACTTTACAAAACCACACAATTCTTAAAACTCACCCTACTGAAGAGGTTGAGAACAGGCAATAATAAAGGGATTTTAATAGGTAAAGGAAATTTATACCTTTTGCTATCAGCAGCTGTACTGTCAGAAATAATTACCGGTGTCTCTTGCAGTGTAAGACTGTAAGCCACAGTAAGAAGCCAACAAATAGAAGAGAAAAGGAGGAAAAATCTGATCAAAAAAGCAATAATGGAATCAAGGACAACCTGGAGGCAAAGCCAGATGGGCCAGGAGATAATATTAGTGAAGATGAAGCTCAAACTAATAACCAAAGGAAAAAAGGTCAGTCTGGGCACTGCGTATAATGCAATAAGTCACCAGCGATACATTAACTCCAGTTGGAAGACTTGATGAAACTCCTCACGTTTTGCATTTTCTGAGTGATAACAGGATATATTGCTTTGTGCTAGGAAGCTTAAAACAGGTTTCCTTTCTCAGGTTTTTGTGTGTTCTGTTTAGTTAAAGAGGAATTGTGAGGAAAAAAGCAGCTCGTGTCCTGCTGATGGTCCCTGGAGCTCTGACACTTCTGAGAAAGCTTTAGCATGGCTATGCAAACCATCAGTCTCTCCTATCCTTATTTCCCTAAATAAATAGCACTAGTTAATTCAACTTCATATGTGTGTGAGTGTTACTATATATACACACACTTTAATTTCATGTTTTACTATTAGCTTACACCTTGAAGGGATCCCTTGAAAACTAAACCTGGTTATTAATTTCCTTTTGATTGAATCTCGTACATTAAGAACAGGAGGCAAACCTGTATCTCATTTGGCCAATAGACTGGAGTAGGCTGGTGAAACAACTGAAGGAGTTGGAAGGTGTTGCTGCCATTAGCTGAGCATTTTTTACTGGTTTCCCTGCCCATATTTCTTCAGGTCCTGAAGACCTTTGTTGTTTAGATTTGTTAATCTTCCCATGTATATATTAAAAACAAATAAAAATCATTCATTGCTTTTACTTTTTTCAGTCTAAGTGGTAATCTAAAGCAAAGCATTCCACAGGTACAACCTATTTCCCCTGCCCACCCACCCCCCACC